>NC_047527.1:147810891-147952914 GCF_012275295.1 Melopsittacus undulatus
AATTTTAACAATATCCACAAATATACTTCTGATACTGGAGTATCTGTGTGCCAACAGATATCCCAGTGCCAGAAGTATTGAGACTTCTCAGCTTAAAGAAAGAGGCATATATCCAATATTCATACAGTGGTTTCTACGGAGAGTGGTAGGATTTTGCAGGGGGTAGTTAACAGACATGCCACAATGGTGTCTGCTGACACTGTCCTGTGAAATGAATTGAAATAACTTCAGATACTGCTCAACATGTTAAGTTCTGCTATGTGCAGAGAGCCTGCTCTTCACTTTCCAGCCAAGTAGTCCTTGGCTTGTGTGTTTCAGAGAATTTGCTTATCTGTAGTTTCTGAATTGAGTGACAGAGCTGAATGATGTGACCACTTCTTAACGATACTGTGAGTTAAGGATGTAGTGAAATAACAGATTCTGCTTTTAAGTCATCAGTGCTAGCTGTAGTAGGCTTAGAAATGAGCAGGTTGTACACCTCTATATCAATTGTGTTTATTGTTCTGATAATTAGATTTTATTTTTGCTTGGAATCATTGCTATCCAGTGTTTCCTTGTAATGCCTTATTTGATAAACTTCAGTGTCTTTCAAAATGATATAAGTAGCTGCTTTTTATCGTTGCCAATCAGATCAATTTGGTGCAATCTAGTTGACATGGCTCATGAAAATACATGTTGACAAAGCTCTCTCCTAGCTCCTGAAGACCTGTGCTAGTAGAATTGTGTACGTGTGTTCCATTTTCCAGTTATGAACACCCATATTTACATGGCTAACAATGGATATTTGAAAGACCAATGACAGTAACTGAACTCTTTGAGTGCAGATGCTCTTCTGTGTATGTATAAGCCTTGCGTGCAAGATTTCAGTTTTCACACAGCCTCTTGAGTGCCCTCATTCAGATAGGTCTTGGCAAGCACTGAAGTGCTTTACTAGATTTTCAAGACCAGCTTATAAATCACAGAAGCCTTCACTGTCTCCATTGCTTAAGCGGAGACACTTAATTCTGAATGTAACCTAACTTTTTACAAATCAATTAACTGCTTTTTTTTTAATTGTAAGGTAAGTTGGCTCTTCTAAGAGTTCAGCTGCTGTAATGGTTATCTGGATTGCAGGAGGCAAAGTCATTCAGACACTATAATCTGATCATTCTTAATGAGTCCAGATCGAGATACTTATGACTTCCTTTTCTTAAAAGTGCTGTCAGTTTCTCGTTGTCTCAAATATAGGCCCCTGCTAACATGGAATCGTAGAATCATAGAATAATTTGGGTTGGAAAGGACCTTAAGATCATCTGGTTCCAACGCCCTGCCATGGGGAAGGGCATGCCCCACTAAACCATGTGACCCAAGGCTCTGTCCAGCCTGGCCTTGAGCACTGCCAGGGATGGAGCATTCACCACTTCTCTGGGCAACCTGTGCCAGTGCCTCTCCACCCTCACAGTAAAGAACTTACTCCTTATATCCAATCTAAACTTCCCCTGTTTAAGTTTTAACCTGTTACCCTTGTCCTGTCACTATAGTCCCTAATGAATCGTCCCTCCCTAGCATCCCTATAGCCCCCCTTCGTATCTTTCTTGTGCGTAAATGTCTTTGGAATTCAACATTAAGCAGTAATGATTGTCAAATCAGGTTTCTTCCCAAGTTGTACTTTCCGTAGATGCACTGCCCAGTCAAACTTGCATGATTACAATCTTGCTAATGACTGCTGTATATACAGTTGGCTTGATGCCAGGAATGTCCTGCTTTCTCCCTTTTACTTTTTCTCTCCCTTTTACTCCTTGCATGCATACATCTGGGGGTAAATCGAGTACAAATACTCCTGTGTTTATCACCAAGGTTAGAACTGGACTTTAATTCATTTTTTCCCTTTATGAACATTACAATGGACATCAAAATGTACCAAAATATTCCTGGTTACAAATGTGCCTCAAGCATTCTTATCCCCAAGTCACAGCTCTGTGAGTGCTGACTTCTCCAAATCACCAACATGGGAACTATATATACCATAGTTAGACATACAGAAATAGAATCTGGCTGTGACTGCAAATGCATGTTCCTGCATGTAGCAGTGCTATATGGCTGTTGGGCTAACAAACCTATTTCACAGTGATCTCTGACTGCAGTAAAAGAAAACCTTTCTTTTTTTTTTTCTTTTTTATGGTGGTGAGGTACTGGAATGGGTTGCCCAGGGAGGTAGTGAATGCTCCATCCCTGGCAGTGTTCAAGACCAGGTTGGATGAAGCCTTGGGTGATATGTTTTAGTGTGAGGTGTCCCTGCCCATGGCAGGGGGGTTGGAACTGGATGATCTTAAGGTCCTTTCCAACCCTAACTATTCTATGATTCTATATCTGGGGAATGCTGGGAATTTCCAATTTCTCACATTTCAAAATCTCCCAGTATTTCTTGCAAAAAAAAAATCTAAAGGTAAATGGAAAAAAAAGCAGGCCCAGGAAATTAGAACTCACAATATGTGATCAGGCAGAGCCTAGAAATTACATACACAGTCATTTGCAACCTGTCCTCATAATCTGTTTCAGTGTTGTTTGTGTCATTATGTTTAAGGCCAGCTCTCCATCACATCTGCAATGAGGACTTCACTATTTACCATCAAGGGTAGACAAAGTCAGATAGGATGTAGCAACTGGTCTCTTGTGCTCTGTTGCCTGTGCAGTTTCAAGTCATATTATCAAGACACAATACCTACAAGATAGGAAGATAAACAGTCTGAGGGAATAAGCCTTTTCTATTGATCTTCTGCGTACTTGGACTTGTGGGAGTTTACATGTGTGTTTCCATGCTTTCTTGAATAAGGACTTGTGGGCTTAATCTGCAAAGTGTATAAACATTCCTTTTTTTTTTTTCAGTGACATCTATGATTTGGGCCACATGAAACCCTATATGAAAACAGCTCATATAGGAGCAGTTTAGATTGTCTAAGCTTCTTTACTAGCTTACCAAAAGGTGCTTACTCATATTTTCTTTCCATTTTTGCTTATCTGACTACAAACACTTGCCATTTGGATTGCTTTGTATACAAAGTACCGAAAGCAGGTCTTTTACTTTAAACAATTCAGAAGCTCCAAGCCATAATCAAAGAAAATCATCGTGTTTATCTTACTCTCTTTTCAAAGCTAACAAATCTTTAAGTGTTATTTCACTAAGATACCTTATGAATCACCTGTGTGTGCTCAGTCAGTGAACAAGTCAGTGATTCTGATTAGCCATGTAAGCTTCCTTGTTCTCAGCTCTTTAATTTGGTTTTGTTTAATTGCTTCCTGAAATATTTTGGTCCCTCTTCCATAGCCTTTCATTTGCTGGCTTATCCCAGATTCTCAAATTTCAGCATCTCTGTAATACCCTTTATAGTCATTGTCTTTCTCTTCCCTGCAAAAAATATCCTAAAGTTCCAAATCACAGCAAAGTCACCCTGGTCTTAGTGCATCTCTCACTTAAACCCTGCACTCTACCTTTTAGCAGAGTTCAGCTAAGGATGAATCCCTCATTGCAGAGCATCCTGAAAATGCCTGTATCTGAAGGGGTCCTATAAGGCTGCTGGAGAGAGACTCTTCATCAGGGACTGTAGCAATAGGACAAGGGGTGATGGGTTCAAACTGAAAGGGGGGAAGTTCGGGTTAGATATAAGGAAAAAGTTCTGTACTGTGAGGGTGGAGAGGCACTGGCACAGGTTGCCCAGAGAAGTGGTGAATGCTCCATCCCTGGCAGTGCTCAAGGCCAAGCTGGGCAGAGCCTGGGGCAACACAGTCTAGTGTGAGGCTTTGGTAAAGCTGCCACAGAGCTTCTGTTTGCACAGCATGGCTCACCACACCAGAGAGGAAAGGAAGAGGGTTGGAAAAAAAGCATCCCTGTTTTGCAAGCTGAATAACAGTGTCTGCAGATTAGGTCCTCAGATAAGTTGCTACCTCTTTTCCTCATTGGCTCAATGCAAATATTACTTTGGTTTTGTGATTGAGGGACAAAGAGCAACAGAAGTAGGAGACATAGAGACTAGATGTAATTTTCCTCTTCTTTTATCCCTCCCTTTCTTAGCCTCTTCCCATAGATACATTCCATACTGCTTTATCTACCAATGTGTTACGCTGCTTGGAGTTTCAAGTTCATAGAAAAATCCCTAAATGCAAAAATGTTTTCAACATTTGGTACTTATCAAAAATACCCTGGCGTCTCACTCTTCACAGCCTGCAAAGGACATAATAAGAATGAAGTGGGTATAGGGCAATTTACATTACAATTGATTTCCTTTTTTTTCCCAATAGACACTAATGTGTATATGTCTGGAATGTAATGCCATCCATATAGACCATAGTGAAAGAAAACTGGGGGGTTTTGTGTATTTTAACAGATGTTTTTCAATAATTTATATTGTTTAAATGAAACTCTCATAACTGCAGGAAAAAGGGAACACTAGACTGAATTCAAAAGCAAAAAGCACACCAGGCAGAGGCAGGGAGGGGCTAACCAGGAGGAATACAGAGTCATGGCCTGGGCATGCAGGGCTGGAACTGGGAAAGCGAAACCTCAGCTGAAGTTGAAGCTAGTGAGAGATATTATAGGCAGCAAAGAGCGGCTTCAGTAGGTGTATCAGCAGCAAATGAATCCTGGAGTGCTGCTAGAAGCAGCCAGTGTCATTGCAAGGTTGCTGTCAGTGATCTTTGAAATGTTACGCTGATTTTGGGAGATACCTGAGGTTGGCCTCTATGATGGATGAGAGAACAGTGAGAAAAGTGAATGTTGTATACCTTGATCTTAAGAAGGCCTTCAACACAGCATGCATGGTATCTTTATTGAATTAAATATGGATTGGATAGATGAACTGTATGGTGGGAGAAGATTGACTGAATACCAGGCTCAAATGGTGGTGATGAATAGCACAAAGTCTAAGCAATGACCAGTTACTAGTGGTGTTCTTCAGGGACTGATGTTGGGACTGGTACTGTTTGACGTTTTTATGAACAACCTGGGTAATGGGATGGAGTGCACCCTCAGCGATTTGGGAATGATAACCAACTGGAAGTAGTTAGTATGCTGGAACTTAAGGCTGCATTCACTAGCATGCATCTTAAAGCACTTTCAAAAGAGGTTTTAATGAGCCTAATGTAATTTTTCACAGCTAAGTCCTGTAACTTGCTGTGTAAAAAAACTCCCAATGGCTTTATGTTGAGTCACTCTATATGAGTGAGGACTTTGCTGCTATTCCTGCTGTGCTTTTGAATACAGAGCCACAGTGTTTCAAGAAATTTCCTTGGCTCCATTGGACTTGATATTAATACTTGGAGAAGGAAAGAATATTAAGTTATACTTCATAAAGGAATATTTTGTGGTGTCAGTTTAAAATTTCATTCAGTTTCTTTGAAAACAAATTTAGCTTTTTTTTAATAAAAAAAGACAGTGTCTGGAAGGTAATTTCTGTATATTATTTTCTATGGAACACTCTTTCTGTGGAAATATATTTCTATGGAACACTTGTTTTTAGTGAGCAGACTATAAATGGGAGGTTGGATGCACTGAGAAAGTCGAAATGCACCATATCCCAACAGCTGGAATTCTTTTCATTAGTTTTCTAATTGAACAAGGTTAAAGATCAATTTCTAAAATGATCATATTTTCAAATCTGAGAGAGAGAGAGAACATCAAGTTTAAAAAAAAAAAGAAAAAATGGTGATCCTTTCTAACATGCAAATCTTAAGAGTAAGACACAAATAGACTTTAGTTTCTTTCCATTGAGTGAATCATTTGCACTCATAATAGTTTTAAATAATTATGGAGCTAACAGAAAACATATTTTGTTTTTATTATCGTTGACTGGAGTTCATTCTGATTTATTGTTCCCATGACAGGGGAATTGGAACTAGATGATCTTTGTGATCCCTTCCAACCCAAACTGTTTTGTGATTTCTCTCGTCTTAATATAGGTTGAATATGTGCTGCTATATGAGTATTTTCCACTTACAACAGTGTTAAGTGCTGCTAACTTTTCACTTGAACTGCAGGTACAAATTATGTGCTACAGATAAAGCAGCTCACATTCAGAAAGTAAAATAATACATGTGTTCATGTTGTGGAGATTCTTTGATACTTCTTCCTAAATTTGGAAAGATAATCCACTGGCAACCTATACTTGTGTTTCTCAATTGATGTATTTCTATATTTATGTTGCTCAATAGATCTATTTCTATATTTGTGTTTCTAAATACAAGTAAGAAAGCTGAATATTGTTTAAATCATGAACACCTGAAAAAACAGATACAAAGTTCTAGTCTACCACTGAAATAAAGATGCATAACACTTTATGAAGTTAAACTATCCAGTTTGCCCAAAGGGGTATTTAATTCAAACATTTTATGAATATCTCATAATTCAAGAAAATGGCATAGCCAGACCACTAAAAAGTGGAGGGACTACTACTCACGTTGCTGTGTGTACCTTTAAGGTATCAGAATGACCGTGTGATTTTCCCTCTTTATCCTGCCTCTCGTCTTCATGTCTAATACATAGTAAAAAATGCAACTGATAAAAGTGCCATGGTAAAGTTTTGAGTTCCATCTCTTTAGAGTTGTTCCCTTTTGAGTTCCATGTCTTTAGAGTTGTTCCCTATTCTCTCTCAGTTTATAATAATTTGTTAATCAGCTATGAGGTTTGTAATGCTAAGATTTTAAAATTAATCACTATGTTGGTTTTTTTTTTGCATAAAATTCTAATAAGCATAAGGACAGCCTTTACTATAAACTTAGTGAATGTTATAGGGATTCCATCAGCCCTACAGAACTTAATTGATTTGATTTCATTGCTAATAATTGATAATTGTCACTAATATTACTGAGCATTACTAATAATAAAATACGTGAATTTAGGAACAAAGCTACAATTAATAAGTAAAATCTAAGCTTTGCAAAATACTAAAATTTATTAAGATAATTCTTTAAGCACCAAATTTTTGTTTGTTTGCCATTAAACAATGTTGATCTTTAAATCCACCTGGCTTATTTAATGGGCATCCTTAATTTTGACCTGTAGAGGTCATCTCTGTGGTGATACATTTATCACCAGTGATCTCTATGCTTAAGGTAGTTTTGGAAGTTTGAAAAGTGACTGTAAGGTGTTCAAAACTTGGAAGTTACTGCTAAAAGAAGTGTCAGAATATACATTTAGGATGCACTGAATATCTGAATGTACTTAAATGAGATCACTTTTCAAGTTTCAAACATGTAAGAGCAAAGATCCAGCAGTCTGTGCACCAAAACATAATTCTGGTTTCTTGGTAAATCTCTGGGGAGGTTGGCACTCTCTGTGGTTATAGTTGGTACAGAGTAGTAGGTGGTAAGGGAGGAAATTGTTCATGCTGAAGAACATTCAGCGAATGGCATAAAACTGAAAACAAAACTCAGTTGTGGACTGGTACAGTTTACCCCAGAGTGATGTACTGTGGTCATACAAAGTGTTGCTTGCAGTGATTTTTCTTGGGTAGTTAGCCACCACTTGCCTTTATTAACTAGACTGTAAAATAAAATGTTGAATTAGAATATAAATCTCTTAGGTGGAAGTTAGTGGAAGTAAATCAAGTTACTCTGTAGCTGAATTGGTCCAACGACTTCTATCCTGTTGTTTTGGATTGAAGTAAATTCACCTTAGTGATATTGTAGTCAGAAGTTCGCAGTACATAAAAAACCAAATAGGTTTGTGTAGGAGCAGCAAATAAGATTACACAATTAGTGCCAACAGTGTAGTCTCCACACTGTACATCATTAAAGGCAGAAAATAGAGGTTGAGTATTCTGTGCTGCTTCTATTTCCCTAAGTATAATTATCTCCAGCTAGACATTTTTTTATCTTCAGGGGGGATTTTCAGTACAAGTGTAGTAGCAGTAACTTTGGAAATCTGGTGTACATTTACTCTCTTTTTTACAAAGCCTCTGAATAGCATATATTATATGGGTAGTGTAATGTACAGATTTGCAGCAATTTAATCATTTATGTGGCTTTCTGCATTTTCTCTCATATCCAGTAAAGTAAGATAGAAATTGCAGTGAAGTGTTTGACTGATTTAAATTAGCCAAGTCTGGTAATAATGATCTTTCTTACTGCTGCTCTCCATGTCAAAAAGTGATGATTTAACTTTGTTGTCATTGCTCTTGTTTCTAGTTATTTGAAGGAGAATTTTGTCTAAGCAGGAAAATCAGGACAGCTTGAGTGTATTTCCAAACAGAGTTCTTGCTTATTCCATAGGTTAGGGTTTCAGTACAACCTCAGTGTCCTGATTTATTTTGATCACTGCCAATTTTTAAGTAAAGGATTAAAATGTATCTAAAGTTTTCTCTTACTTTAAAGTAGTTGTTTGCTTTTTATTGTACTTTTCCTGAGGACTCTTCATTTATGTCTCAAGTGGATGGCTACTCTCAAATTCCACTCAAGTAAGCAGGAATTGGAGATGTTTTTATGAAGCAAAAGTAATATAAGCAACCTCCAGCCACTTTAAAAAGTGGACTTTCCTTAAAGGAACACTGGTTTGTATAAGGCACACTTTCCATCAAGCAGAATTGCTGCTTTCACTTCAGCATAAAATAAGCTGGTTTTATAACATGAATTACCAACCATTCACATCAGTTCTTCTCCAGTTAATGACTTTGGAATACATTTATTTGCAAGAAAATCAATTAAATCTTGCTCTTCATCCTTTTTAAAAACATCAAGATTCAAGAGGATCTGGTTCTGCTATTATTTTGTGAAAAGAAACACACATTTCCTGTGTCAGTGAATTTCTCAGAGAGCTGCAGTACTGTATTGGCATTCCTTGCACCTCAGGTAGGGAGGTCTTAGGACCTATGTTTTAAAGAATTCAATCCCATCAAGAGCTGTCAGGTTCTGAATTAGTGTCAATACACTGAAGTGAAATCTAACTGAGGGTTAAGGAATGATAGTATACAGAGAGACTGAAAAATCTCAGCGCTTTTCCAGAACTGGCTTCAATTAATCAGCAGGCAGCTGGTGATAAAGTGCTTTCAGAGAAGAAGGTCTGGCTGAAGACCAGATCTCCAGAGGAGACAAAATGAATCAGGAGTTGCAGCACTGGTAGAAAACACTGCCAAGTGTTGTGAGATCTGGTTAAACTTTTTCATCACAATATGAATGACAAGTACAGAGAAGATTCTGCAAACTGCACTGGAGGCTTCATTAAGGCTAGCCTGGCTTACTTGGGGGGCTCTTGTGTGTGTGCCCCAGGAGTGCTGGAAACACTACATCTTCTTGTTCTAAGCTCTGGCATTAGGAGAGTGTGCTTTTCTCTCTATATGGAGCCATGTCGTTTTTTTAGTTTAGTAATTCACATTTGTTGGTATGAAATGCCCTACCATGCTATTCAACTTCTGTATTTCTGTAAATGAAACAATGAAGGCAAAAGTAAAGACTAAGTTCTTAGAAAATGCCTCATTCAAGAAATTAGTGCCTTTCTCTACAAAAACACACAGAAAAATTGTAGTTCCCATTCTGGTCTCTGTTTCTGCACTCCACTGAGCTGGGAGACTCTGAAGTTTATTTCATGCTTTTGGAGCAGGAAACTTCTCGTTTTCCAAAGTAATTGCTTCTGTTCCACTTCACAGTAAGGGCCCCATTCTCATCTGACTGAAACAGGCATAAAAAACCTACAGTGGATGTGGGTAGGTGTATTGAGCTTTCCTTTTAGTGTCTTTTCCTGTTTATTAACATAATTGCAAGGTATTATTTTCATTCTAAGTAAATTGGTTTGCACTGAATTTGAGTTTTGTTCTCTAAGTTCAGAATAACATGTCTGAATTATGTATGATAGCTATAGAAAATCTGAAGATAACTTGACCTTGAATGGTTCTGTGCTGCCATTTATCCTGACAAATAAAGAATTTGTTTCCTTCCTCTCATTCTGCAAGGATCCAGGATGTATACTTGAAATACCACGCAGATAAAAATCAGTGGCAGACGTGAGATCAGTCACTGTTTCTGTTGATTACTAGTTCACTAGTTCCCCCCCCATTGTATCTGTATGCATACACATATAAATATATACAGCCCATTATTGACTTACAAATAAAACAAAAGGCAAAAATAAAATTATAATGAGGTGTTCTCACAAGCTATGGAGAAAAAAAATGTCTTCTTGTCACAGGATAATTTGTACTGTGCTTCAAAGAAAATCTGTTTTATATAGGAATACAAAATAACCTCTAGTTGTATATTCAGGGTCTAGTATGATATTTCATTCTCTGGTCAGATCTCATAAATTAAGTAGTGCATCAGACATTTAATGACATGCGCTGACTGTATGTATGTACTTTTGTTACAATACCACGAACCTAAACATATTCTTTTGACTTCCTTTCTTATGCTGTCTTTGATAGAACCTCACACAGGTGATTGGAAGAGAGGCATAACAGATCTTGACACTACAAAGAAATACTGTGTTTATTTCACAGATATATTCTTATACCTATTATAACTTACTATGTTTATTAAAATGACTTCTAACAAAGAAAATAGCATGAATCAAAATTATATATCTTCTAATCTTCCTTGCAAGTTTGAATTAAGATCAGGAGTTGGATCTAGAATTTAGGCTGTTCCATGTTCAGCAGGTCAGAATGAAGTTCTGGAAACAAATTTTCTTTAACTCAGTTAAATTCAGATTCAGTCCATGTCTGACCTTTGCAGGATAATCCAGTTCGTACCACAGCATGTCATGCCCACTATATAAATTGGCGCAGTTACCCAGAAGGGTTAGATCACTGCCCGGTCCGGCTGGGTATCGGTCGGTGGATGGTGAGCAGTTGTATTCTCTTCCCTTGTTATTTCCCTTATCATTATTATTATTGGTGGTAGCAGTAGTGATTTGTGTTAACCTTAGTTACTGGACTGTTCTTATCTCAGCCTGTGGGAGTTATATTCTTTCGATTCTTCTTTCCATCCCTCTGGGA
This sequence comes from Melopsittacus undulatus, assembly GCF_012275295.1. Lineage (NCBI taxonomy): Eukaryota > Metazoa > Chordata > Aves > Psittaciformes > Psittaculidae > Melopsittacus > Melopsittacus undulatus. The sequence goes on from NC_047527.1 coordinate 147,821,847, forward strand.
GCCGGGGGGGGGGAGGAAAGGGGAGGAGTGAGAGAGTGGCTGTGTGGCTCTGATTTACAGCTGGGCTTAAACCACAACAGCTTAAAATGCGAAAAAAAAGAAAAGGTAAGATTCAAATTTTGTAGGTGAAAACTCAGAAAGATGTACAGGAAAAGGGAGTTTACCTGACTTAACATGGGTTTGTAATCATAAGCACAAACATGGTTTTAAACTGTCCAAACTGCATTTTATGTGCATTTTGGAAAGGTACTTATTTTCTTGTCAGCAAGAAGACCTATACAGTGCTGGTCAAATTGTTCAACCATCATTTAGCCTTTCTAGTGACAGCATTACAGTCAGCCTTGGTTCTAGAACTTGATTTAATTTCATCCACTGTAGGAAGGATGAGGAAGTGAATCACATTTCAGTAATGGACATGTGGAAGGGGAAGGCATTGTCGTGTGTACTGAAGTAACAATCACAAGGTATTAGGTCATGTCCAGGTTTACATTTGAGGTGAAAGCTTTGCCCCAGATGACTCAAACTGGAATTACCTAAGATGTTCAGGTCCCGCAAAATTTAATGGGCATTAGGCTTTATACCTAAAATAGTTAACCAACAGCATACATATAATACAAGAGTTATCTAGTTGCTTTAACATGTGCAAAATTCTTTACAGAACAATATTTTTTTAACTGCATTCTGAAAGGTTTGTCTAAGCTATGACTGCAATTTTAAAGCAGAAAACACAACCGTGTCAGAGAAGGCGTATTTGTGAGAAGCAGATGGCTCAAAAACCTCACCGTTCTTCCACTCCCTTGATTTACATAGTTAGGTTAGGAGTGGCCGCCAGCTTCAGCCACCCCAGCCTGCAACTACCTCCTGCCTCAGCCAGTGGAGCCCAGCCTGGGGACCAGGGACCTGGGGTCTCTGCCCAGGCTGAGGGACCCAGCTTCTACTCCTCTGTGTGCAGCGTCAGCCAGCATCAGAGACCAATAATAGCTGTGTGCTCATTAGAGTTTAGTGACACTTCAGATGCAGTGAAGCTGAGAATCATGTATTAAAATACCTCTGCATTTAGTTCTCAAATGCTATCAACTGTTTGTAGTAACTTGTTGGAATATATTGCTGATCTAATTTGTGGCTTAGTTAATGGGTTTGTACTGGTTTTGATGTGGAAATTTTATTGTGTCTCTAGGTTTTCATCTTATTTTTCAGTTAGTGCTTGAAAGATGATGGATAATCTTTCATTATATTTAGATACAGCCACATAATGTCCTTGGCTTTACTGGGTTTACATGTATATTGTGCTTGTATCCACCAAACAACAGGGAATGGCACTTTCAGTTGCTCTGTACTGTTGTCTACTGTAAAGCCTCAGCTGAATCAGTTTAGTCAGTCACTGGAAAGAACAAGTTAAAACAAGTAGGAAGCAGCTTTCTGAAAGCCCTATCTTCTCTTCTTCACATAAGTCACTAGCCAATGCACATGCTAGGAAGAGAATATAAACCCTGTCCCTATGGCTTGACTTTCCTGCCAATCCAAACTAACAATCCTTGATCTGGGATTAGCACAATTTTGGTGGAGGGCTGTTGGTCTGATGAGGTTTTTGTGCACTAGTTAGGCAACTGGGGAATACTGTGTAGTTTTCCCTTTTCCATCTGATGTGTATTAGTGTGAGGGGGTTAATAATCTTCCTCATAACAATCTATGGCTCCTTGCATTGTTGAGTGATATGACCTCAAGACAACCCTTTGGCCATGAATGTTCTGGCAAAACCTTTCAGTTAAAAGAGTCTTAATTATATTTTGGGGAAGACTTTATATGTATCTGGGTTTTGTTTTATTAATAGGTGCCACATTAAGCAGCATCTGTCCTCAAACATCAGTTGCTTGTTTCTGCCCTCTATTCACTGACCTCTCTTTATCCAGTCCATTTGTGTGTCACGTGATAGACTGTATTCAGGAACAGAATTTAGAATGACTTTTATTCCTTTTTTCCTGCTGCTGTTCAAACAATATTAGTTTGATAATCCATTATTCTCCTGTCTCCATGAATAGCTGTTTCCATTTACTGAAGAAGGATGGAAGGCATTGGACATGAGCAAGTTGGGTAGAAAAATGAGAGAAAGAAAGGGAGCTGTCTTAGCCACCAAAATCAGTGTGTCAGTCAAAAACTGCAGGGCTAGTCATCTTCCTAGCTGAAATCTGTAAATACATTATGCATTTTTCACACTTTTCCTTTCTTTGCCAATAAAGTGCTGGCTGCTCTCCCTTTCTTCCTGTTCTCAACTTAAACAGATTCTGTCTAAATTCTTTTCCTGAAGCTTTTCCAGGGAGTTAAATCTTGCCTAAGATTTATAAGCAGTGAATGAGGCTCTCCAGTTATCCAGGAGATCCTGTCTTATCCATGATATTCTTCACAAGTAAAACAACACATTCACTTCCAAAGGGCATTCAGTCAAACAACTACATACAAACATCCTCTGCGTCCCTGCCTTGTAACATGAGTCAAGACACTAATTCATTCTCATCTCTTATAAAACACCTTCAGAAAAACAGATAAATGAATGTATTGAGAGCAAAAATGGAAGTCTTACAGAATGTTCTCACATTCTTTGGAAGTGGGCCAGGACATTAGATTTTAGGGCTAGTTTCAAGTTTGCAGAAAGTTTCCAGCATACATGTTCATTGCCCTGGAAGGCTAGTTCTAGAGAAACCTGTCTGGAAATTCATTTAATGGAACACATGGAATACATTTTTCTCAGAAAAATCTAAGCAGTGGGAATGTGATTCCTGAAGTACAGCAACATGGATATTTTTTGTATTCCTATAATCTTTGTGTGAGAAAAGTAATGAAAAACAGCAATAGAAGGCTGGGGGAGGAGAAGGTTAGCAGAAGATTTCCATCCTGTAGACAGAACTAATGAAAGAATAATCAACTGTACTGTATGAATTCTTGCAGGCAGTTCCCAATGACTTAAATCAATAACCTTACAATGTAATCTAGTAACTGTATAATATTTCCTTCCCACCTTGCCTTTTTGTTTCCCCATCTATAAAACATGTCTTTTCCTATGGAAAAAAAGTACTAGCTTGAGCAACAGTACATGAAGTGAATAATGCTCTTTATCCTGCTACTTTACAGGGTTTCATGTACAGATGAATGACTCGGATCACTCGCTATTCCAGCATTCATTTCAAGGGTGCATGCAGTTTATTCATGTGGATGATCAGCTGGTGGATTTACATGCAGTGGAGCAAGGCCAACTGGGAAGCTTTGCCAATGTCACCATTGACATGTGTGCCATTATTGATCGGTAAGTTGTGGAGACATCACTGATACTCTGATGCATGTTGCCCAAGCAAGTGATAAATGCTCCATCCCTGGCAGTGTGCAGGGGCAGATTGGACAGAGCCTTGGGTGACATGGTCTAGTGTGAAATGTCCCTGCCCATGGCAGGGGGTTGGAACTGGATAATCTTAAGGTCCTTTCCAACCCAAACCGTTCATATGAATCTGCGATTCCTTGTTCTGCATGTTCTGAGAATGTACAGTGATAGAGAACAGGTGGCATCAGTGCCTTCTGGCTTCGCTGAATTCCTCAGAGTACTAAAATAGGTCCACATGCTTGTACAACTATGTATGTAATAAATGCTTAAACTTTATTAAAATAGTGCCTGGTGGTTGGGTTGGTTTTCTTTTTTCCAAACTGAGAAGAGTAGTTCAGAATTATGGCAGGCTTTTGCTTTGATCCCTACCTTTTCAAGCACTTGCCTGTGTTATTTTCTCTTCCTCCTGAGTAATAGTTTCTTCTTTGGTGGCAAAAAAGAAAACATGAGGCAAGACAGGAAAGAGCAATTAGCCCAACTCATGAACACAGGCAGCTTGGCTTATGAGAATTGCCTACATATTAAATTCATTACAAGTTTGCTTATTAGAATTTAGAAAGAAGCAGAAATTACAAGACTATAGAACTGTACAAGGATTCAGGTAAGGAGCAACCACTGGAGTTCATGTGGTCTGAGCCCTGCTCGAATGTAGGGCCAACTTAAAAGCTGTGTTAGGTTGCTCAGGGCCACAGTCAGTACGAGTTTTGAGAATGTCCAAGGATGGATATTCCACAGGCTGAGTGCCCCTGGGTATTAGCAAAGAGTGGCATAGTTAAGGTGAAGAAAAGTGTGTGCCTCTGATTTCCTACTGAAGGTAAGAGAATCTCAAAGAGATTAATGCTACTGAGAGAAAAACAAAATGCAGCATACTGCTTCGGTGTTACAAAATGCCTTCCCTTCCTGAAATGTAGACATCAGTTTGCACTAAACAAGTTGTGAGTTGACTGTAGCCAGCAGCCAAACACCTGCTCTATCTTTTTCTCAATCCTCTCTTCCAGGAGATGGTCTGGGGAGGAGGGGAAAGTGAAAAGATTCTTACAAGTGAAAAGACTGTTGGATTAAGATGATAGTTTAATAAGAATGGCAGTTTAACAAGAAATGCAAAACCTGTATATGCAGGGAAGTGAGAAGAGGGATTCATTCAGTACTACTCATCAGCAGGCAGTTGTCCAGCTGCTTCTGGGGAAATAGGGTCTCAGCAAATGAAGTAAATTAGGATAATATCCAAAGAATTTTCTTAGGGTTGTTTCGGGCTTTTTAAAGATTGAGATGTAATTCAGTTTGTTGTTTTACCATGATCAAATTTATTTCTTTGTAGTCTGCACTTTAAAGCAAACCCTTTGACTAAGAAGTAATAATGCCAAGCTTTAGATGTGGCTGACTTGTATGGCTTTCTTATGAACACCTGCAAATAAGAGTTTACAAGCACTTCTATTATCATATGCCTCTCTATATAACATCTTTTCTGTGGCTTTCTTTCAAAGGATCCAAGTACCATGTGTACTATATATTAGCTTAATTTCATTTCTTTTGAAATGGGAGGATATTTGTGACTGTGATACTTGTATCCTCCTGCCTTTTGTAACTTGTTTAGCTCTGAATCATAAAGGCTTCAGTCATCATCAACATGGAAATTGCTTTCATAGCCACACTTCAGTGAAGACCCCCACTGAGCAAAAAGATAAGCTGTCACAATGAATTATTCTTACTGCAGACTTCTGCCATTTGGCTGGGGGAAGAAAAGGTGAAGTTGTGAATGGTGGCATTTTTCATCATTAGCTACAGCAGATAGTAAGGAGGGGACAGTTCTCTCTATAGAAACATGATAAAAACCATGGAAAGTTCTCTTGTTGCAGCTGCCTGGAGCTCACTGCTCCCATGTTCTGCCGACCTGGACACCTGACCTGTATGGAAAATTATTCTGCATTTCTGTTCTAGTGTTTTTTTAGGATGTTAGAGTAGTCACATTAGAGCATTACACTTGTACTTGGGAGATAAGAGTGTTAAACCAGTGCCTCATTATTTTCAGTCTTCCTCTCCTCATGTTAGCATTTTGCTGTTGCAAAGACTACAAGCCATGATCTTATTCGAAGTGATGACCAAAGCTAAGGAACAGTCTCTTTTTGCTGGTGACCAAATAGTAAAAGTGCATAGAATTTCATGCAGGTATATATATGCAGCAATTACAGGCAGTGAAAATGCTGCAGAGGATAAAATGTCATCCCTGTTTGCGTATCTTAATTACCTTTAATTGCATTAGCAATGGAACTTGCTTTGTTTTCACAGTGATCATCATGCTATACTGCTTGTGAAAGCACAGGTCTCCGTATGCCTCCTTTACTTATCATTAACAAACTTAACTAGTCACAGGCCAGATGGTACAGTTGTACTTTAGGATGTTAGCATAGGACTTTGAACAGGAATTATAACTCACAACTAATTTATCCCAGCAGTCTTGGAGAATTCCAAAGCTCACCTGACTGTTGTGGCTAGAATTATGGGTATTAATCATGAAATCACAATGAGGAGATACTGACATGGTTTCAAAACATAGTGTCCAATCTGTCATTGTAAATTAGGTGGAGTATATGCCAATTTTAACAAAAATATCTGTGTACCATAAGAGATAAAATAAAATGACAGAAATGAATGAAAAAATGCAGTAGCAAGAATGTTCCTGTGGCTGCTTCTTGTGTTTCACGAATGGGTGAACTGTGGGATTCTGTTCATACACAGACAAATGAATTAGACACCAATTTTTTGTAATAATTTCTTGTTGAAGAATCAATGTAAGCAACCAGCTATGTGCAGCAGAACATTCCTGGGTGATCATTGCTTACCTGCTGTGGTGATGCACTGTAAAACAGACAAATTGCCAGCATTCGGCTTTAATCCCATAGAGCCATAATTTCTAGACTATGTGATTGCAAGTCAAATTTGAAATAATCCATTAAAATAACAAAGCACAACAGCATATTGGAACATGAAAATGGCCTCAATGTAACTGGCAGCAGGACAGGATTTCTTTGGAATTAGGGATTCTCATTGCAAATAGTCTTAAAATTCCTCACTTCTGCCTCTTTTCATGGTCTTCAGGCTTCTGGCCTTCCTCTCTGTTCTGCCTCTGCCTCTATAGCCAGTAGTGAAGTGACAGCGAGGAGTGAAACAGATACTGTCCCCTCTGCATCAGAGGCAGGTGATGTTCCAGTACACAGACTGGAAGCAAAACCTGCTTTACAGCTGAGTTGTTCCCATATTCATAAAAAGGAAGTAAAACAGGACTGGGGAAGGGCTGAAACCATGCCATGAATTCAGCCTGCAGCTGTTCTGGCCCTATGGCTGGAAGCCAGCTCCTCCTATATGTGCCCCATGCTCTTCCTCTCCCCACTCTTCTTTGGAACCATGCAAGCCTTTGGTGTGGAAATGGAGATGAAAGCTGCCTATCAACAAGAGAGGTTCAAGTGTGTTTACTTCATAATCCATTTCAGCCCAGAAAAGTGACTGTAGACAGATTATAGCTCATATGGCAGTGGCAGTTCTTTTATTACTGTGGCACTTGTCCCCTATGTACCAGAGCATGACAACTGCCATATTCCTTAACATGGATCAAGAGACAGCTGAAAGGTTACAAACCCTACAGAGCTGCCACAAAATAGGAATGGTTTCATTACCTTTCTCTACATCGGATATCTTTGTGCAATCTGTAGCTGTCTAAGCAAGTTAGAATAGTTTGAAATGCAGATTGTTTGAAAAGCGTTTTATGCTTATGCCTTTGTAAGGAAGGGAACGTGAAATAACTGAGAGTATCTTGACAGAATGGAAAGGAAAATAACATAACCTGGAGTAACGCAATGGAAAATAATGCAATGGAAAGGAAAGGTAAGTAACAGAAGACAGGATAGTATGGGAAGGAAAGTAACAGAAAGGTAACGTAATATATCTGAAAGGAATGGTAAAGTAACTGACAGAAATGGAATGGAACAGAAAAGAACGTAGCGGAAAGTAAAATAACAGAGAGTAAAGTAACAGAAAGTTAAATCACAGGGAGGAAACTGATGCAATGGGAGACCAGAGAGAACATAATGGAGAGTAACGGGAAGGAAAGGAATATAATGGAAAGTAACAGAAGAGGAGCTAAAGGAAAGAAACATAACGGAAAGGAGAGAAACATAACGGAACAAAAATAAAAGGAAAGGAACATAACATAACTGAAAGCAACAGGACCGAAAAGAATGGCATGGGGAATAAATAACATAATGGAAACGAGAATACCATTATGGAAAGAATGGCAACAAAAGAAAGCTACAGGAGAAAAAAAGGAAATAAGAGAAAGGGAAGGAGCACAGTGGAGAGGAAAGAAATGTATTGCAATGGAACAGACATGTAAGAAGAGTAACATAGCAAAAAAGAACATAACAGAACAAAAATAAAAGGAAAGGAACATAACTGAACAGGAAATAAAATATCCTACTTTATGAAATTTCTTTTTTTTTAGGAAAGGAAATAAAATAACAAACAAAGGGAATAGAACAGGAAGGAAAAGAAAGACATGTGGCATAACTGAAAGTAACGCACTGGAATTTTCCTTTTTAGGAAAGTAACAAAGGAATGGAACAGGAAGGAAATAAAGGAACGCAACTGAAAGTATCATAACACAATGGAAATGGTTGTACTGGAATCAAAACTAACATAATGGAAGGGAGAGCAATGGAAAGGAAATTAATGGAAGTTATAGTAAGAATACTAACAGCAAGGAAAAGAACAGGAATGAAAGTAATAGGAAATTAGTACAAAGTACCTTAACACAAAGTAGCATAAAAAAATGGAGAGTAATGTCTCAGAAAGTAAAGGTTTGCAACAGAAAGTTATAGAAGGGAAAGGAAAAGAACATAATGGAATGAAAAATAAATCTTGTTTCCACTTGTAACCTCTGTAATTTGTTTCTCTTTATAGCTGAAACCACCCTGGCATTTCAGGCAAAGAAGTATCATCATTATTCAATTAATGATGAGTGCAGGCAATGAATGGAACTAAAACAGTTGTGTTGAAAGGGACCTACACAGACCATGTAGTCCAACTACCTCACCAAAAGTGAAAGCAAGGCATTAAAGGCATTGTCCAAATGCCTGTTAGACACTGACAGTATGGGGCACCAACCACCTGTTCCAGGTTTTAACCACCCTCTGGGTAAAGAAATGCTTCCCGTGGTGGACACAGCTTCGAGCCATCCCCAGACGTCCTGGCACTGGGTACCAGGGAGAAGAGCTCAGCATATCCCTCTCCACTTCCCTTCCTCAGGAAGCTGTAGAGCTGTGAGGTTGTCCCTCAGCCTCCTATCCCAACCAGACAAACCCAAGTCTTCAGATGTTCCTCACAGGACTTTCAGTCCAGCCCCTGATCCGCTTTGTTGCCCTTCTCGTTGTGTATTCAAATATATTAATACCCTTTTTATAATTATGGAGCCTAATTTCATGGAATTCATTCCCATACAGTGATCCCACTCAGAGTACAGTGAATCCCCATTCACAGATACAGTGAATGATTTCAGGATGTGCTCTTTCCTCATATATTCCCCTTGTGGAGGCCTTTCAAAGAGGAAAGCATTGTCTTAAAATGCACTGGCTACCTGTTCATCTCCAAGTGTCACACAAAACATAGTGTTTAACTTCTACAATCCATGTTGTTTGAAATCCTTGCTACTTAGAGACTGTCTTTTTCCTAAAACCCCTCAGGAATGGGGCTCTCCTGACAAGCAAATTAATCTCTAGCCTCACTCTGCCTGCTGATCTATCAGATCCTCATTTGGACACATGCAAGGGCCTATCTCATTATACTGAACTTACATCAAAATGTTGAGATTCTTCAACTGAATAGACATAAACTGGCAGTTTTCTGCACTCATTGTGCCAGTTTTGCAAACTAATTGCCAGGTGTGTGTTAGAACATTGCTTTTCATAATTTCATTAATTTTAAAACCCAATCAGTGACGTTTCTTTGCATCTGAATAATGTCACCAGCAATGTCAGCAGCACCATAAAGGACTAACAGTTCTTCCTAGCTGTCTTTAGGTCGTTACACAGAGAAGGAGACTGAATTAGCATCCCTGGAAGGAGAAGTGCAGATTGTACATTCCCATTCCATGTTCATCATTGGTAATTGTAACCCCTGAGCTGACACGGGAGAGTGTCCAGTTGATCCAGCAACGTTTTTGGGATTCAGTGTTGATCAAACCCATTTATTTTAATCTTACTCAATGCTGATTGAACCTGTATTATCTTTATCCCCACTTACTCCTGCCTGAGTCACCCTTAGGTATGGCTGGACAAACTTGTTAAACCCTTGCAGCCTCAAATCTGATGACCTTCTTCAGCCAGCATGATTGTGAGTCAGTGGATTGCCAAGGCACATGCTAGGAGCTCTGCAGATATTTCTGTGGTCAGTAAATAAGAGAGGAAGGGGTTACTGTTACAGAGGCACACACCTACCTACATTTATAATCCAATCAGATTAGTAGGAAAAGGATTTGAAGGAAAGTTGATCAACAGTGATGAACTTCTAAAATCTTATTTAAATAATGTTTTTTTGCTGTCTAATATCACATCACTGATAAAGGAACAGCTTCACCAAATAGAATCATCTACAGTTTATCAAAGTCATGACAAAAGCTTTTTGTGGAAATTAACTTTATTTTTTCTTATGTGCTTTACTTTTCTTAGGGGGCTTGACTGAATGTGCAGCTTATATTATATTTGTGCTTAATTATTATATCATTCTTATCCTCCTGTGGGGGAGATGGGCTGTGAGCAAATGTCCATGAAGATCTCTCTTGGACATGAAATTTATACTCTTGCAAGACTAGATGCTAAATACTGACCTGATCCCATAACACTGTTGAAATAGTAACTCCATATTTACTCATACTTACTCATATTTACTGAGCTGGGATTTGAAGCCGAACTCTGTTGATGAATCTCTCTCTCTCCTTTATCTCTTAGTGTTTATCAGTTCATAACTGAAAAAGACATGTTTTTTTTCAGATTACTCTTCTGTGACTAATAAATATCCTTAATAATTCTGTGACTAAGAAATAGCCTTCTTCTGAATGAGCAGTGCTGTTCTTAATGAAGCTATTAAAATTAATTAAAATTAAATTTAAATAAATAAATAAAATTAGATAAAATTAAAATTGAAACTGGATGTCATCTCAACTTTACCGTTTACTAAAATTTTAACCAGTGCAACAAAAAAATCATGTTGTTTCAAAATCTGTTACTGCTATTACTTTTAGCCCTCAAATTAGAGTAAAAGTACACCACACACTTACATTGCTGTTGATTAAGTATGGGTCTCTCAGATACAAATATTATTCCTTGTAGTCAGCTTTTTCCTGTTGAAAGAAAGTGGATCATCACCATCCAGACAGATAGACTGTCTCTGGTTTTATTTGATTATATACTCTAATGAATAGGCATGCTGATACTTGATAGATAAGACATAATGCTATAATAAATAGTTATGACATATACTTTAAATGTTTTTCAGAGACTAGAAGCAAAACAGTTGTAGAAATCTCTTTGTGTATAGTACAGCTATGATTATGACCAGTTTTAAGACTGCAGCTCTGAATTTGTAATTGGGTATCAAGCTGTGAGCAAATTCAATCAGTTCATTAGCAGCATATGTATCTGAAACGGGAGGACAGCAAATCCTGTTGGATTACTAGAATTTCCACTGAATCTGTTAGAAAGAGGTGGTGCAAAACCTGTAGAATAACCATAACCTGGCAATAGTTTTCTGTAGTAATAGTTTGGACTAAATTCTTGTATTGGTAAAATGTTGGGTTCACCTTTTATAGATACGGGCAAGTAATAAAATCTCCAGAATAAGTGGTTTATCTTAAAATATCATAAAACACAGCTACAAGTAAGGACTGTTAGCTGTTTGTGGATGAGGTTTGACTTGAAACAGAAATTGTCTTGCTGTAGAGTTCCTGCTGAATTTGCATCTTTTCTTTAGGAATCATTATAATTTTAATGCTAGCATGTTGAACTCTCTCATGCAGAATATTCATACTGGTGAGAGTCTGAAGAAATTGAGTTGTAAGTCTAAAACACTAAAAGTAGTCTTGTAATAGTTATAGGTTGCTTTGTAAGGCTTGGGAAAAAATAATAGTGCTGACTGTGAAATCCCTGGAAATCAATAGTAATAATAATTATCATGCCTAGATATGTGCTTTAGGCTTATTACTGTCTCTGTACCCCTCCAGCTTCCTTTTACCAAAAAGAAGTGCTTATGTTGTTTCTGCGTTTCTGCATTTCTGCTGGTAGTGAGTCTTTCTAGTGATTAGACTCTTCCAAAGAATGTCTGTCCATCTGTTGAAGAAGACATGATTCCATGTTCAGTCTCTCATTTTTCCTGGATACCGATTTCACACATCTTTTGTGGAACAACAGAATGCTGCCTAATAATGGAACAAATGTGATCAAATACATTTCTATTACTAGCACACTGAACAGAATTACCTTCTTTGTGCTTTTCTATAGCCAGCTATATTAACATTTCTCAAGAACATGGCATTCCTGTTCATCATGACATCTTCCTTTAAGGAAAATGCAGCCAGAGAAGACTAAGGTCTAGATTCTTTGGAGGATTTACACGTAATAAACCTCACTAACCTTTGGGAATGGGATGCAGTCATGAGGCGGGTACTTGAGTTCTGTGTAGCATAACTAGGTAGACATAAGTATCAAAGACTGGGATTAGCTATGGTCAAAATACTGAGCAAGGTATTGAGAAGATTGTAGGCAGAAATATATGGCGCAGAAATACTTCAGATGAGAACATATATGTCTGTAGGAATGAGAGGAGAATTTAATATACAGTCCCTGTGTCCAACAGTGCTTTTTTCATCCAGCGACAGACTGCATAAATTATGCTGTACTTAGGCACATGGTATAATCAGTTGGCAGACCCAGAGGGGTTTGAGAGCAGACTAAGTGAAGAAAAACTCTGTTTCGCCATTGCTTCTTATATAAACTTTAGGTGGTAAAGCAACCAGGTGGTGTTTTTCTGTATAACTTTTCACTGTGGGCACACCAGTATTTTTGGAGTCACATAGTGGTAGGCCAGGATGACACAGCAGCTTTGACCTGAACAAGGATTTCAACTTTCCCTTTTGAGTTCCAGATCAAACTTGTTTTCCAGTTAAGTCAACCTTCCTTTCTGCAGTATGGTGGAACAGACTGAAAGCTATTGCACAAAAGGTTTTTAATTAGAATCACGTACTTTAGTATTTGTGAGTCTGCAGGTTTCTGTTGTGTGTCAAATTAAAGGCAGGTGGCAATTCTTGATGAGAAATTGAATTAAAACCTAACCAGATTTCTTCTGAAAAATTTGAAAGAATAAAACTCCTTTGAGGAATATATGTCAGATCCTACTTGCTTAATCCTTGATCCCTTCCTGGAAGCATAGTTTAAATGAACTAACTAATACAACCCTGTAGGTTTCAGTAAACAGGTCTTTATTCATTCCCTGTAAATGTCACCAACAGATTAGATTATATTAACTGTTTTTCAAGGGGAGGGTAGAAAAAAGAAATGAGTATTGAATAGAGATCTAGATGAGGAGAGAGATGAATAGGGTTGCTTTTCACCAGAAGGAAAATACTTTATCTGTGTAGGAAATGTGGTCTATTTTTACTGGTATAATCTTGATCTGTGCAGGAAAAGTGTTCTATTTTTACTGGTAAAATATGAAAAACATAAAGTAAGCAAAAGGAGGGGTCTTACCTGAGTGATCCTAAAAGAAACTAACTCTAAACTCTAATTTTAATTTCTAAACTTTTTGGATGAAGAAGTTCTGAGTTCTGAGGAAGCTACTTATAAAATACAGTAATGGAAAGGGGTGAAAACATGCTGCTTAGAATTACGGTGTATGCTGTTGAATTAGACCTCTAAAATAAAGCCAGTTAAAATAACATTTTGAAGAACCAGCAAAATGGCCCATTCTGTTATAATGAGAAACTAAGTAATTCAGACTTTTTTTAGTGTTACATAAATAAAGCTGTATTAAACAATGTACATAGTGAGAGCTCTAAACAAGAAACTTATTTATTGGCAGAGTCTCAGGGATGTGAAAGCCAATGGGATTATTGAGCACCTCTGAAATTCCCCCCATATGCTTATTTGTTTAAGTGAGAGTCCAGGTGTGGTCTTTGGCCATACCTGTGGTGGGAACTACTTCAGTGATCAATTTTCAGCCTTGCAGCAAGAGGAAGCATCACAGCATGCAAGGCTCCTCAGCTTCTCCTTTCCCTCTCAGTTGATCCTGGTGGGAGCAACAGGTTCCAATTCTGTCTCAGAGTACAGAGATATCTGCTTGGCTGGGATTTATTTCCTTTGTTACTTGCCTAATAAAGTTCTCTCAGGAAAAAGTATAAGCCCTGCAGAAATATCTTCCAGGCCAGCTTCTGCCCACAGGCTGTAAATTGGGCTTTGTGGAATGTAGGTACCCTAAAGTAATTGTACACCCAGTTTTGCAACCTTTGGTATATCTTCTCAGAAAAGTCTATCAGTGTAACCTACCCAAAGCAGAAGGAAAGCAACCAAAACCTATGTGGATGGTTTGTAGTTGGGTTTAGAGCAAGGGAGAGAGATATCATAGACTATATCATACTGTGTCTACTTTCTGATCCTAGGAAAAGCTAGGGATGCCAATGGGATGCCTATGCATTTTACATTGGTGTTTCTTTCAGCAGAAGAATCAATCAGTTTATATATTCCTGTCCTAAAAACAATGCTAGTGAATAAGAAACTCAAGTGTTCCAGTGCCAGTTATATACAACACTTCTAGGGGGCAGGGAGAAAGAAAGGAGAAGAAATTTCAGACCCATAATATTAAATCAGTGCTGAAACATGAAAGACATTGTGTGTTTGTTACTATGCCTAGCATTTAAAAGTCTTTACAACTGTCTGCAAGGGCCTTTAGATCAAGAATTTAAACTGAACTCACATAACAAAAGGAGACATTTTCTCTAAGGTATTATAGACTTCAGACTTAGAAATATTTTTTGTGCCTTGAACAGGTAATTGTTGCTTGTATGTTTGCTGCATTTATCTGTTGCCATGTTTTCAGACAGTAACATCTCTATTTTTCTGTCACTGTAGTAGTATGCTTCACTGTTAAGACAGACTTGTTAGAGGGCAGCAGTTAATCTGACTTCAACTTTTTATTTTGGCACCTAATAGTTGCTCTATCAATCAGAATTGATTAAATCTAGGGGAAAGAGTCCAACAGTTTTCATTGGTCCTTCTTACCATTTTTCATGTCACAACATTGTGATAGTTGTGATTAATCTATATGATACTGTATGGATTTCATATAATCAGCGTTAGGCCAGGCAGATACCTCTGTACTCTGAGACAGAACTGCAACCTGTTGCTTCCACTACAATCAACTGAGAGGGAGAGGAGGAGCTGAGGAGCCTTGTATGCTGTGCTGCTTCCTCTTGCTGCAAGGCTGAAAATTGATCACTGAACTGGTTCCTACCACAGGTATGAAACACAATAGGTATTCTAAAGGAAGATCTTCAGGGCTATCTATCTATCTATCTATCTGTCTATCTATCTATCTATCTATCTATCAGGGCTAGTGCTGGGCAGGTGTATAAATTCATATTGCAGTCAGCCTCCTAGTTTTTAAGGCTTCTAATTTTCAACTTAAAGTGTTTACTTCCTGTGTATAGATGTAATTGGCCCATCCTCCTGGATATTTATTCAATGCTTAATACCTTTCAGATCAAATTCCTAAAGCTTATGATACTAAAAAGTTGTCTAGCCATTTTACAGCTGATGGTGCTAGTCAGTTTGTCCACATGCACAGGACAGTCTCTGGCAGGCCCTATCAACTTCCTCTTCAACAAATCCAAGCTGGGATTTCACTGTCAGTTTTCGTGAAGGTAGCTGTTACTTTTACCTGTATTCTCACTTTTCTACTAAAGGGAGGATATCAGGCTACAGAGAATTCTGGGGGAAAGATAAAATCCAGCTCCTAAAATGTTTCTTTCCACTTCAACATGAAAGGCAGTATCAGCTCTTTTTTCTCTTTAATATCTGGAGCGATTGATCTGCCTTTTCAAAACAGCAGTTTTTGCAGTTTTTACACTATTTTACCCCTTAGTTCTGCCTGACTTTTCCTTTGCAGTTGCTCACTAAACTCCAGCAACAGACTCAGTGTATTACACAGGCTGACCTTCTCAAAATCGTTAACTCAGTAAGTAAAATTACCTCTTCCTCAGCCTCAGATCCAACCCTGTCCATTGTAGAATTCACTGATGTTCCTCCTTCCCCCTCTCTGAAGATCTAGTTACCTTTTTAAATTATAGTTAGTACTAACACTATTGTGAGATCTCTCCTGTACGGTCTTGTGCCCTTTGTACTAAATTTACACATCTGAAGCATTGCTTAAGGGACTGTCAGGTTCCTGATAGTCAAGGACTATTTGATTGTTTGATTCAGGGCCTTCAAGAACAGTATCAAGTTTTTAAGCATACTCACTTTCCTTTGATGGCTTCATGTTTTCACTCAAGATCAGTCATAATATCAAAAACTAACTGCTCCAGTGTTTGGTCAGTGTTTGACACATTTGTTTTGTGTATTTAATATTGACAGCATTTATTTGGACTTGCCATCCTAATTTTTCATACTTAGTATTACCTGAGTGGTTGTCAGCATGTTCCAAGTGATGAATGCTTCACTGGCCATATGACAATTATTCACAAAATGGCAGAAAATAAATGGTGACTTTTTCTCTTTGACCGTAACTCACTCTTCTTCATCTCTTTACATACCAGCAACCTCATGTGTCTTATTTATGCAGTCTTACTTTAGCTGTTCTGAAAGCCTTTATTTTATTGTTTTTACCTCGTAGGAAAGCCCTTATATCTGTCTTATTGGCTCTGTCCTCTTTTCAAATTTTATTGAATATATTCTTGTCCATTTCTCAAGACCTAATGTTTTTCTCTCTCTGCTACTGTTTGGTATTTGACTGTGTAACTATTATTTATCTCAGTGGTACATTTCATAATATAGTTTGTATGAAATGAGTTCTGCAAAGTATAGTTGCATTGTATTGTCTCATAAAAGTACACAGTAGTTGTCTTTGAAAAGTATAATTATGTTTTGAAAGAAGTTCCTGATTTGATACAAGCATATAATGCTATTGTTTGATGTTAGAAGTACATTTGAACACACAGAATTTTGTCCTTGAAAAATATGGTTTCTCCTTTTTTAATACTACCAGTCACCTTCATGCATTATTTAAATCTAACAGATGTATACCTATAGGCTCATTTATTTTATTCTGCCAAAGCAGAAGCAGTGAAGGAAAATACAGTTACTAATCACTGTAATGTGAAATACTTCTTAAAAAGTCTGTGTGTCTGTTGAAGTAAGTAATTTATTATCCTAAAATATGAAAGAAAAAGAAAGAAAGAAAAGAGAGTTAGTAGTGAAGGAGTTGAGGAATATGTAGAACTTCAAAAAGTGAAGTGCTGGGAGGCATAAAAAGCAGAACTGGAACCCATCATCTCTGCTCACCAAGTGGTTTGAGAGGCTTGAACTGTGCTTTATCTTGTTCAGGCAGCACTGCTGCTTGTATTATGAAGTTTACTGGTTTTACTCTAGGAAGTGACAGTGGATTGTAGCTACAGAAATCTAAGGGCAGGATAAGCAGTAGTAAATACACTTTGAAAATAAGAAACTGGATTTTTTAAACTGGACAGACATATGAGGCACATAACTGTTTAAATGTTTAACCACAAGCTAAATCCTTGCGGCAGAGGGTAGTGGGTTGTACCTGGTAAAGAAACAGGGCTTTCTGCATCAGTGAATCTTATACGATCAATAACTATGTTTCTTTAAGTGAAGGGAAAAAAAAAAACACACAACAAAGCCAATTCTTGGTCCTCAGCTCTATTCTTAAGCTATGAAATAGGGAAAAAGCTGCTTTATATAAAATGCACTGTAATTTGGTGCATGTCTAAAACAGCCTACTCTGTAAGTCCATGTTGTTCCTATTATAGCTTTAATTGGGTAGAGCACATGGACAAATTGTGAGGTTTCTAGGAAAGAAAAAAGCCCTTAGGAGCTTTAGTGATGATAAAATGAACACTGTCTTTTTCTGGAAAGACCCTTCAGATCAACTTCTTTCTCCCTCAAGAGCAGATGATTGTTGGCAGGGACTACACATTGTCTTCTCTGCAGTGTTGAATGTGCTTCTAACTGCTACTGTGAGTGTATGAACAGTGGTCATAGAGTATTCATTATGAAGTTTCAGCTCCTGTAGCAATGAATTCTAAATACTTTCATTTTACAGTAAATAAATCATAGGCAAATGGTACGCTTGGGTCAGTAAGATTATAGAAGGAAAAACCTTTAATCTGAGGGCAGACAGAAATGACAGAAACACTATGAAGTTAACTCATAAGTATATTGTGCTTTTGCTTCCAGGATGACTGGCAGAGATGAAAATAATAGAACAATGATATGTCAGAACTTCTACATGATACATATTTGTCATGAATCTTGCAATGACATTCCAAAGATACTGGGTAAAAAGACATGTTAGTAGAAATGCAGAAACTGTTATATCTAGGCTATGCCTCTATTTTTAAAGCTCCCAGCTGCTCAATCACATTATAAAACAGAAGCAAAAATATGTCAATATGAGGTGGCTTATGTTCATTTTCATAGTTTACTTCCAGTTTGGTGTTTAGAAGACACAAAAAAAGTATTTTGCCAAGACACTGATGACACAGTCCACTTCTCTGGGTCACTGTTTTCCTCTCAGAGCCTTTTGCTCTAATTCCTTTGAACTGCAGTAGTTTAATTCATAAAAATTACCTAAAATGCTGTCTGCTAGAGTGCACTGATGATAATATTCAATGGGGAAAAATGTTATGATGGGAGCCCATCATAGGAATATATCCATACATCTATAACTGACATTTGAATAAAACAGGAAAACTTATAATAAGGTGGAAGGTAACCTACCTGCCATTAGTAGGCTTTAGTGCATGGCACTATCACAATTAGTCTTTCATATTTCTTCCAGATTGTTAGAACAGTTAATGGCTAATAACCACAGCAAGTACTTTGACATCCAGCAGTGCATTAGAATATACTTGCTCACGCTGTAAACCCTTTCTGAGGTTTTAAATCTAGACCTTTAAAACCTGAGCAGGAATACTACTAATTGAGGACTTTGGTTTTGCTAAATTTCTGAAGACGTATCTCCTCAGAATTATAGTCAAGTCACTCTGAGGGAATCAAATAGGAAAGACTGCTATGGATTATGGTCAGAACAGTCTTGAAGATCACTTACCTGAAGCACCTTGTGTTACAGAAGATAAAGTTTTGCCACATTAGTACTTAATCAAGGATACGTTCTCTTGTTTTCTAACACAATCTTCATGTAATTACTTCAAGACATAGAAAAGCCTTCTGTATCTTCAGATAATTGTTCTCTAGTGGTTAATTTTCTTCACAGTTACAAGTATATGTCTCATTTCAAGCATGAATTTATCCAAGCTTCAGCTTGGAGCTTTTAGATCTCATTACTGCTTTCCTACCTATAGCAAAAAAAAAAAGTCCTCAAAATTTTTTTCCCCATACATACCAGCAGCTTGTGTGAATCAGTTAAAGAGGTTATGATTTCCCAGGCTTATCTTGTTTTTTCTAACCTTTTCTAATTTGTCCATGTTTCGAGTTTTTTTTTAAATGTAAACTTGTAGCCCAGACACACAATTTTTACCATTACTGGTGAACAGCCACAGGCTTTGGGTTGACCTGACAGTACAGAGACTCAGAAGTTGTCTGGGCTAGCCTTGTTTGTAGGTTGGTTATAATAAATGAGTATTACATCATCATGATTATTATTACTACTACAATAATAATTAATTTCTGGCAGTGGCCACCTGGCTAGTGCCTCACCTGGCTGGAGTTCAGTTTGGTGAATACCAAAGACAGTGGAGGACTGACAGGCCTTGATGTCTACACATAACAGTAGTCCTTTGGGTGACCTGCAGGTGTGGATGGCTGTTGTGCAACTTTCAACCTTTACCCTGGGAAAAGTGGAAAAGGAATGTTGTTGAATACGTATAAAAGTAGACCCAAGGGGTGTCAGTGCTGATGACAGAGCCCTGCCACCATAAACAGCAAACTTCTCCCAACAAGGACTTTTTCATGGCTCTCTCTTCCCACCTCCTCATTTTTTCCCCCATTGAAATTTTCTGTATTAGACAATTCTAATTACTGTACTCTTAAACATGCTCTAGGAAATTCTTGATTGACAGGAAATTCTTCCCTCCACTTTTGTATTTTTTCTTGTTCATGACAAGATTATGAGTGTAGCGACAGAAGTAGGAACAGGGCTTTAAGTAAAGGTCTTGCTAATCCTGGATGATTAAGCACATTGTCTTTTTTTACAGTCTTCTGTTATACACATGGGACTCATATTCCCTTTCTTGCATGAAACATCAGATTCCAAATTTAATTTTCATCTGAAGAAGTCTAGACTTAGCATTGCTGGATTCAACATTACTGTCCTTTTAACTATAAAATGTATTCAAGGAACTTGCATTTAAGTGTATTAGACTGTAAATTGTTCAGATGAATTATTCCTCCTATCATGGTTACTGTCCCTTTGATAAGATTTATATCAAGCTAAACTGCCTCTAGTTTCTGACATCACCTTATCATTTTGACGTCATCATTTACAAATGTTGATGCAATACTGGATTTTCTTTCAGACTCCGTCTCCATTACTCTCTTTTCTCTAACAGTTTGACAATCTTAGCTAATTCTTTTGATGCTCCCAGATACAATTTACCCAGTCCTAAAAACTCAAAGATCTCTATAAAAATTGCTGCTTTACATCACTGAAGCTATTAATCAATAGAAAACATTGTTATTGTTGTAGCATGAGTGATTCTGCTTCTGTGTAAATAGCGAAGAATAACAGCAATTCAATAATGCACATTGTTCTGCATTACAGCTTAGTTTTTCCCTTCTGATCTAGTGTCAGTTGTTCAATATCATTAAGATTTCATTTACCTCAATGTATCTTCCTAACTTTGTAAGGATAGTTTGTTTGGTTTGCAGTTGATGCCCTTATTTTCAATAGTGCTGCTAGTGCAGGTCTTCTCTCCCACCAGTTCTGCAAGTGTCCTGAGACTTCCCAGCACCATTTTTCTGACCTATGATCCAAGGTGCACACTCTCCCTTGCCACTTACCCTAGAAAATCTTGCCAGTATTTGCTTCTCATTTAGACACATTCATACTTTTCTTCCCAGTTTGGAAAACACATCTTACTAAGTCACAGTGTCTACTTGTATTACCAGTTAGGATTGCAAAATCTCTGCTAACAGCTCAGGAAATTATGATATAATCACTTCTACTTAGGAAAAAACTAGCAGTTTCAGCCCAGGGATCCATCTATCTTTGAAACCGTTGTCTCATGCAAGACTGCCTTAAGCAATGTGTTTCTGCTTAAGCAATGTGTTTCTCTACACAGAGAGTTCTTGCGTTGAATTCATAGGAACATTAAGGCTGTTTTACCAGTGGCAACTTTAGACCTCCAGCATATGTCTTACAGGCTGAAATACCTCAAAATGACAGATATTTTTCTATATACATATTAGAAGTTTTGCAGCTCTGGATGGCACTACTTTTTTTCAAAGCCTCAAGCTGTAGCTAAGCAAGATGCCTGTGGGTATTTTAAAACTGCCTGCGGGTAGATAATGACAATTTTGATATCCGCAGAACTGTGCTGAAACAAAAGGGGAAAAAATGAACAGTGGGATTTGTCCATGTGAATTAAATCACTGGATGATCATTTGCACTTTACATAACTTCAGTGCAGTGATACTATTAAACATGCTGGTTACTACATTTATTTTGAGTGAGTGATAATATGCTTCCTTACTAATAGTCCTCTAGGGAAAAAGACAAATCTTACAAAAACAAACAGTACCTTCCAATTTAATCTATACTGTATGGTATTCAACTGTGCACAACAATTCTGATGCTAGCAGTGACATGAAGCGTTGTATTATTCAGAACTAAGGAATAGCATGGAAGCCTGGCAAGCAGCCTGTTGCAGTAATAGCAAAATTTATATGCAATAACTAAGAACAGAGGACAACTGAGAGTGAATAGGTTGGTTTGTCTTAACTAAAAGGTCAGGTCAGGGAAGCTGAGATATGCTCAGTGGAATTCCGTCCTTAACTTTCCTGAGCTCAGGATTTCATAATGTTGCCCATTTTCTCTTGGTATATAGGTGTTAATTAATTTTCTTATAGTTCCATGTGAACTAAATAATGGTATTTGAAGGCAACGCTGGATCTGAAGTAATAAGTAATTGTGATTAGCTCTTTAAAATTTTCTTTCTGAATGTACCCATTTGAAGCAAAAGACATCCTTTAGATGTTAGTTAATACAAAGCTACAGTTGTCAGTACAATTGCTTGTGAAGATTTATTCTCTCTGCTTGAAGGCCTTTGTCTACTTTCAGTGCTTCTCAATAGCATGGTTTCCAATATGGAAACAGTTACTCAAAATGATGATTGTCTGATGATGTGTTTTCTATACACAAGTGATAGGAAGAGTGTCTTTAACTGCTAGTGACAGATACATACAGTGGTATTACTGTAGTGGAATCACAGTTCTTTGTGCTGTGTATGCCAACATTTCCTAACCACTGTCACTAAAATCCAGGAAAGAAGAGACAGTTCATAGCTTATATATCTTTATTATATACATATTCATTATAACTCCACAAAATGCCCACCCAATTCTCATTACTCACTGCATATGGTAACTTGGGTAGGTAAGACTGTGGCACAGGTGCTGTGAATTCTGAGGAATGGTCTCTGGGGGCTCTGGTGGTCTTTTGGGGAGAAATACCCCTACTCACTTTATTCTTTTATGGGTATCTGTTACTTAAGGACATTTGGAATGTGTTTAGTGTTTCCAGTTAACTACATGTTCTTGTTTGGGTATTCCTTCTCTTACTTATTTCTACAATCAACCAGTTTATTGTTGTTGATTTTGAGATTCCCAAAAACAGTATCTGAGTTTTCCTATGGTCTGTGTATAATTACTTTTATCTTCCATGAATTTATCTGATTAGTAGCATATGTAGTATTTGTTTCTAAATTATATGAAAAACAATTGATAACTCATATCCAGTCACTAGATAATGAATTTCTCAATTTAAGCTACAAAGATAATATATAAATGCTTTTGCACCTTAATTATTACACATGGTGTTAGCAGGGAGATACTCTTTCTCTGTTTTGCATCACTTTTGGTGCCCATGGCATTTGCAGGCAGTGTGGTTGTAAATGGCAGCAGAGCTCAAAGTTGTCTTCTTTTGATACAGTTAGATGAAGGTATTCACTCCTTGCCTTACAAATAGAATTCTATTAGTGTTAAGTTACAATCTGAAATAGTCTATCTGATACAGATCCTTACTTATATTTTAGGGGAATGTAACATCATTCCCACTGCAACTTACTTTAGCTTTACTTTTCAGTATTGTTTCTGACCATATTTCAAGCCCCTGCTGCTTAACTGTGTTTATGAGGTCTCTTTTCTACTTTGCTAGACATAAGCAAAATGGATTCATCTTACACCTTCATATTATATATTTAGTAATGGGCAAGTTGTCTTTCAGATATTTATTTTAACTAATAAATGATAAAAGCTGCATTTTCAAGGCACTCCTGTAATCCCAGCTGAAGTCAAGAATAACTGTAACATCTGTGTATTTTCAGATTCAAGTCCTCAAGTATTTTAATCATCTTTTAAACATAAGATGGAGGAAAATTTCCATCTTCTCCTACTTTACCCTCTTTTTAAACCTACATGAACAAGTTAAGGTTTTGCAGTAGTGAAATAACTAGTCTCTGGACACCAGTAATACTTTTCTGCTTGATTATTAGTGATTTTCCATTGAGACTGATGTGTTTTAAACCTTTTCATTAACTTCATATCAATTTCATTAAAGGACAAAACCTTTCGGTACCTTTTTTAGTGCACTATGTTTAATTTACTGTATGTTCAGCTGGTAAAGTAAAACGTATTGATGGAAACACCTAGGGGGGCTTGACCCTGGCTGTGGATGCAAGACACCCACCCAGCTGTTCTCTCACTCCTCAACAGGACCTGAGGAGTATGATGACAAAGCCCCCGTGGGTTGAGATGAAGCCAGGGAGATCAGGTACCAAATACCTCAAGGGAAAACCAGACTCATCTTTGGGAAAATTAATAGAATTTATTGCCAATTAAATCGGATTTAGACAGCGAGAAACAAAGGGAAAATTAAAACAACACCTTTCCCCCCCCCCCCTTCCTCCCAGGCTCAAGGTCATTCCTCCATTCCAGACTCCTCCACATGACCCCTCCCCTCTAAGGGGTGTAGAAAATGGCGGCTGTGCTGCTCCCTGCGGCTCTATCACGGGCTCCGGGCAGGCCGCAGCTCCCTCAGGAGCTCTCCACCCGCTCCCTCCGGGGGGAATCTCGGTGGAACCGCAGCGGGGGTCGGGGGGAGCCCCTCCTGCCGCTCTGCCCTCGGGGCTGGCCCGGCCGCTCCTCACCCTCGGCCCCTCAGCGCTCCCCGCCGGGCAGCGCCCGCCCTTCCTCAGCCGAGGACGCTGTGCACGAGGCGCTCACCAACGGCTGAGAGCCCGCGCTGTGCCCCGTGAGGCATCAGGAACCGGCTAGGACTGGTTTGGGGCGCGCGGATAGGCAGGCAGGCATCGCCTCAGAGACTGCGGACCCTTCAGGTACCTGCGGCCGGTACACCAGCAGGGCTGGATCGCGTTCTGCCATGCTATGGAATATCCTGGAACAAGGCCGTTCAGGTCAGCAATATAATATAGCCATAAATGTGAGGAAAATCTTGGCCAACTAGAAGATCTGAGGCTGCGTGCCACGGATGTGATTCTGTAATTTTGAGGATCATGTTGTTGCACACTTGAATTGATATTATAGACAATTCTGAGGAAAGGAACTAGATAAGCAGGAGGGCTGTCAATTGTTAAAGATGAATCAGTATATATCTTATTATAGACTTCAGTATTTCCTGTGTTTTCACCCCTCAGACCTTTCTCCCCAGCTGCTTTCGACTTGGGAATGTGGAAAAAGTCCATTGATCCACATACCTGAGAAGCCTGTTGGCAGAACTGAGTTCCTGAATTTTGATACCAAAATAAGCTTTAAAAGCTTCCCTCAGAGAAAGAGACTTGTAAAGCTGGCATCTGTAACAGTAAAAGCTATAAGTAAAGCTCAAAAGTATAATGAGGGGTAGGAATACTCCCTCAGTGAAATAAAAGCTACACCAACCTGCCCAAGGTTCAAAGCAAGTTTGAATTAACAGTAATTACTTTCTGGTAGTCCTTAAATGTTGAGAGGAATTATGAAAACAATCCTGCCTTAATCTGACAGAGCAGTGCATGTCTTCTGTAGAAAATGTCCTAAAGTATGTGTGGTGATTGCATTATTTTGTACATTACCTTTTGTAGTGCATTACTTGAATGGTTTGTCATCCTTGCCCATCAGTTTCAGTTTCCATCTGTTTCATTGGTATTCATGGAAAAAGCTCTGTGATTGGGATGGCAGACACCTTTTTCTTTGTTTTGTTTTTGATTTAATCACCTGTTTTACAGAGCAGTTCTTGTTCCTACCTGACACAGTCAAGAAAATACAGCCAGAAGCAAGGGCATCCACCACCTTTTTGAAAGTCTCTGGTAAACTATTATTTATATGACTTCAGCGAGTCTTCTTCATATTTTAAAGAGCAGTATAGCCAAGCTGAGAAACATGCTTAGGAAAATACATCATCCATTAACCATATCTGCTTTCCTGACACTGGGATGAAAAGGTTTAATGAAACCCAAAGGAGTGCTGTAGGTGAGCATGGGTCTGTGATGCAAAGCAGTGGTTTTCTACTGATACTGCTTTACTTTATGTGTGTTTCTTCATTGAAAAAGAAAGAGTAATAAAATATTGAGTTACTACCCCAATAACTACCCTAGATTAGGTTGTGTGGAATAGCCTTCAAGTGTCAAAGTAACATTTTCAAGAAGTTATAACTTTATCTGCTTCAGTCTTTATGTGTCCACGTTGAGCTTTCGTCCTAATGGAATAGTATCTGGATTTCCTTCCATGGTAGAGCATTGTCAGAAACAGGCAGGATATGTCAAGGCAAGGATGACTTTACTGCATGCCCTTCAGACATTTTTCCATAACGTGCAAGTGTCAGTTGCAGAAGGCAGGATTATGCACAGGCGGATCTTTGATCTAACCTAATGTGGAAGCACTGTATTGTAAGTTACAGTCACAAGTTCCTGAATGAAGATTGTTGGGCAGGTAGGTTAGTAAATAGTTGGAAAACAGAAGGAAATTAAGTGGAAGTTTCTAGCTAGAATTCACCATTTTGTTTCCTAAAGATAATTGTTAAAAATAACCGTTGTGTAAAAACTTACCATGAACAGAACACTGCTTTCTCTCATTTTTATTCTTAATGGAATTGCAGCCTGATTTTATTTGAGATATCACATGCTTTTTCCAATTACAACCAACAGTTCTATTTAGAGGCCAGATTCTAGTGCCTAAGAAGTTACTAAACTGTGTATGTACTGGTTAGTACACACACAGTTTGACTTCTGGGGGCTACAAATGAATGCAATGTTTGCTAGAAGCAGCGTGCTGGTGGTTAACAGCATCTGAAGCCATTTATTAGTCAGAGCAAGCAGAAATAGTAACTCAGTAGTGTAGCTAGCTAATCTGATTAAATGTTCCTCAGCCAACATCTGTCTTCATAATGATTTTGGTGGTGTTAAGCACCAACTGCATCATGCCTTTATGTTCAAATTAATGCTGATAACCAGTGGATGACATTTTTAATGTTGATGATAAAATATCCAGATTTCATCATCATCATATCTACTGAAATAGAAGTATGTAATATTCTATCCATTTCTCCTCTTATTATTTAAAAATTACATACACCAGATCTGCACTGTACAATCTCTCCTGTTATATCCAGCCTATTCGGTGTTCACAGATGAGAAATATAGGATGTATATAGTTTTATTTCACTCAAGATTATTGAAGAGGTAAAATCTACCCCATCTTGTGAAATTCACAACTTCCCATGTTTTATTGCTAAATCTTATCAACATGGTAGCTATACTTCCTATGATCTGCCCTCAGGTTAGTATATATTGTTCATATAGAAGGCCTTTTATCATATTTAAAAACTTTAAAATGTTAAAGCTTTTAAATACACCAGTCCTTTTCAACCCTGCTAATCCTGAGCATGCTGGCACTCGCTAACATGTAATGAGTTTCAGTGAGTGAAATTTCAGAGGCTGATCTAGATGAGAGGAGAATATACAAAATTCTGATAAAAAATTGGCGTATTTCAGCCTGTGACAAGTAGGCTGTTTATAGGAATAGGGTTTGTTTTCCTTTCTCAACTCATTGACTGTCTTTTTTCTTCCCAAAAGTTGCTTGCTGTTCACTCTCCCCAGTTCCATCCTTATCTCTTGCCAGTCTGGTCTGTCTCTATGCAGAGTGAGATGTGTTTTCACACCGATTTTGATCATCTATTTTAGCTAACCAGATCTGCCAGCTAATTTCTATAGACTTCTACCACAATTACTGTAGAAAGTATAGTTTAGAAGGTAATTCATGAGGCTTCTGCTCTAAATTCCCCTTGTATTATACTCTTAATTGAAGACAGAGGGAGTGCAGACTGTTGAAGAGGCAGTAATAAATGCTTCAGGCTGAGGAATGTTGTAAATTCCATTGACACTGTTTTGTCTAAGGCTTTTTGTTCTTTCTCTATCAAATATTAAGAGTTAGAACTTTATTCTCAACCTTTTTGACCCTGCAGTTATTTATCTCCAACATAATAAACATCAGCCGTGTAGTTCCTTAAGTCCTGTGACTAAGCTGTCTCCTTCATCATTGTAGTGACATCTTTAGGGAGTTGTTTGGGTTCCTGCTTATTATTTCACCTTTCCTTGGTGAGAAGAGTATACAGGGTCCTGTTAGGTGTTCTCTTTTCATGGGAAGGGACAAATCAGTGTGAACAAAGGTGAAGCTAGGGTACAAATAATACACAGTTCACTCTGTTTCCAATAGAAAACCCTCAGTATACTTTTTTAATAGTGGGCTGACTGCCAAATGAATTATTGTGACATAGCACATATGAAGAACCAAGTAATTTTCACATGTTAAAACTAGGACAGTAGTTCTATTAAAAGCAGGAGAATCTGAAAGCATTTTGGCAGCTGCGAGTGAATTTGCTGAACCATAAAAACACAAGGAAATTTCTATGAAATGCAAGTACTTCATGAGCTGTACATCTCTAAAACTCTAGTTCTGTAGGTTCATTGAAGAGGGCAGCTGCTAATAGACAAGCAGGGTTAATAATGAAATCTAAATGTGAAAATGCTTCTGTATGTTTTGGAGCTGAAGGCTAAAATGAATGCAGTTGCACATTAAAAGATTTGCAGAGGCACCCATCTTCTCAGTAACAGATCTATGAGTTTAGGATGTAATTAAAACAAAACACATCCTTTGTACAGGACTAAAAAATAACCAGCGACCTATGTTTGCTGTTCTTGAAATGAGCTAATGGTTAGTTATATGTTTGACCAATGAAAAATGTCATAAATCGTGACCTGGTGTTTGTTACACTTAGTTTTGGCAATTTTCCGAAAGGAATGTGTTTCGAAGGCTGTGCCCACCAGCAGTGTAGCAGGTTGTAATGACAGGCTACAAGTGATGAAAGTAAACACATTAGCCACTGTCATGATGTGCTTCTTCTAAATGAAGAGAAAAAGTGCTACCAATGGCACCCAACAGGTGCCTGGGGAAAACATTTGAGAAACAGGATAAGTGCAGGATAGTATTTCTCTGGGATACTTTCCAGCCATCAGAAGTTTAAGAAATTCTTGATGAATGATGTTTATAGGAAATTCTTTTTGTTCTGACCATGCTGACTGGTGACTGCTGTGATGGCTAGTCATTCCCAGTGCCAGTTTACCACACTGCTGATTTTATAGGCTTGCATTGCGTTACTCTTGGCTGTCCTCTTCCAAAACCCTTCTAGCCTTTTATTCTTTGAGATGAGATTGGAAGAAATACATGCTGTGTTCAAATGTGAGGCACCGTGGATATCTGTAGTGTCAAATTACTACTTTCAAAATCATTGTTACTTCGTTCTACAGTAATTCTTCACATTCTGCTTGCTTCTTCTTTAGTTGATTTTGAACACAGCTAATACTTACAAGAAGTTTTCCAAGACAACTTTCCAGTAAGAGAATAGCTGATTTATTGCCCTTTACTGTATAGTCAGAACTAGTTTATTTCCAGCAGCATTTTATCACTTGAATAACTTCTCCCACTTACAAAAGAAGTTCTCCCATTCTAAGCAAATTCTACAGCTAATATTCCAGGATGTCCTCTTGACAGCATGTTGAAATTAGTTCTGTTGCACAGAAATAAATTGCTGTGCAGAGTTAAAGAGGAAGTGGGCCTTTCAGACATCAATAGGAGAAATCAGTTATAGCTAGGACCCATGTCATTTGGAACTTCAGAACAGTGGTTCAGACACTGCACTGAGAATGTTAACTTCACTGATAAAGTGGTTTTCTGTGTTTCCAACAGAAGGCACTACCAGGATCCCACTGTTTCTCTTTTAAATGCTTGTGCTGGTTTTTTTCACATGAAACCTAATTTTTAGATTGTTTGTTCCTAAATCAGTTTGATGTCCTTGTTCCTGTACAACAGCTGAATCCTAGTACAGTTGGGTACTGTATAAAGGTAATTGTATAACGCTCTCCCTTTACTCATCCGCTTGTGAAACAGAAAGGTGACATGAGAGGTAACAGAGAAAACCTTTGGTGCAGAAGGAATGGTGACGTCCTCCAAAATGGGAGAAATTTATGGGCATTGATACTAGCCTCAAAATTTTTCTGATTTTTCAGCTGGAGGCCAATGTCCACCTGATATATACTAGAAAACAGTTTCCCAAGCAGTGCTCTGAAGATCTGAATGAAAGAGCATGAAATTTAAGTAGAGGTGATGCCATCTGTTGTCCTACTTCACATAATACCATCCAAATCAATTGGGATCTAATCAGTATCCTTCCCTTAAAGGAAAAGGTAATCCTTCATGATAAGAGAAACCAGGCATCCACAAGAGCTGTGCTATATTGTCCTCTGGCTAACCATCTTCATAAAGCTGGAGCTGGGTGGATGATTGTGTATGTGTCTATACTGATAGCTTGCCTGCCCAGCTTTAGCCCACAGCACATCACCTGCAGGCAGCTGGCTTTTCACCATACCTGAGGCTATCAGAGGATAAGTTGTTTGCCTCTTCCTCCTTCAGAGCTGCAGATGCTACCAGGACCTGTCAATTCAGGTTTCCTATTGCTTCTTCAGTCTATCACAACTAAGCCTCCAGGAGAGAAGTTACTTCTGGTTACCTCTATACATGTCTTGTATATAATACAATTCTGAGATGCTATTGAAACAACTCCACCACATTATGGTTTCTTTGCAGTGAAAAATAAAAAAGAATTTTTAAGGAGCTAGTTTTAATTTTCCCCACTGGATACAGCATTTAGCAGCAGTTCAGCTGCTCACAGTAATTCTAGGCATGGTGCATATTCGGCTTCTTTTGAAAGTTTTGAACTTAATGCGGAAATAGAAATTGACTTTAGTTATTTTTTATGGGAATTTAATGCAGAAACCTCTTGATACGTTACTGCCTCTTTCAAGTTCTACTGGGATGTATGGCTCAGACAAGGGAAGTGTGAAGGAAGTACTGCTCACTGGGTTTTTTTTTTTTTGTGCTGTGACAGAGGAGGCCCAGTTTAGAGTGTAGCGCTAGCACACCTCAGACAGCAATGGGTGATGGAGCCATTTTAAAAGGTTAATTTTAACACTCTCATTTAGGACACCTTTCTAGAGAGCCCCACAGGACCAGGCTACTGCAGCTGCACCAAAATGACCACTGGGTATCCTATGGCTCATGAGCCTGTTTGTAGATGTAGATGGAAGTAAAACCCATGTCTATGAATTATGTTACAGTCTGTCCTATATTATTGCAATAGTATATTTGGGAATTGAGATCCTTTGACACCATCTACGCTTCAAGATTTTGTTGTGAATATTGCGCTGGAGGTAGTTTCCAGAAGAAGGCAGGAATTAAAATGTATTAGGATATAAGAGTAGCAAATTATGACAGCCTAAGAAGAGGTCAGAATGTGACGCTGACATTTTAAAGCATATGTTCACATATCTTGAATGTTTCTTGTGAGTAATAAAACTGAACTACTTATCCCTGCTGGCTGCTAATGATCTTGCAGTATTTTTCATGAGGATAGCGTAATTAAGCTATGTGTCTACTTCAGTAACTCATATCTGCCATTCTTACTTCCCCGTGTGCCTTTCAGTTGTCTGCAGTACTTCTCTAGCTTTTATTTTCTTTATCTGTAGTTGTCTTTGCAGGTAAAATTAATCGTTCATCTTAGGCTTTACTATACAGTCAGTATTACACAGCACATACTACATTGTTTTCATTCAGTTAAGTCCTGAGGAGAACCTTGATGTAAACTATGTGATCTGTGTTTCGCTGTTGGGTGACCCCAGCATTCTCAAATACTAGTCTTTTATGACCATATGATACATTACTTCTAAGACCCATACACAGCAAGAGAATCATCAATTTTGTGAGCTTGGAAGACTCTCATCTGAGTGCCTCTCATTGAAGAGAGACAGGGACATGCTGAAGAAAGTCCAGTGTAGGGCTGCTAAGGTGATTAAGGGACTGAAGCATCCCTCCTGGGAGGAGAGACTGAGAGAGTTGGAACTGTTCAGCTTAGAGAAGACAAAGAACGTTTGTGGGTAACAGGGGCAAAGAACATTATTTTAGAGCAAAATTGTCATTGTTACCTGTCTTTTCCTAGATCACATCTTCACCAGTACTCCTTCTCCTGCACAATGAATTTACTTTTCCTACATCACAGATTTTCCAACTTAAACCTGATAATACCTAATATTTTATGACTCTGTCTTTAGAATTCTAGCAGTCAGTTCTGTCAGTGGAGCTTTTGGCTTAAATTGTAGTTTGTAGCCCACTGGGAACCATGTGTTCTTCTGTCTGTGAGGATTGTCATTATCTTGTAAACCACAATCAGTTTTTCCCTGAAATTGGTAGCATTTTGTCCTGTTCCACTATAATTCAGGGACAGCTTATTTGTATAGCACTGCTATTTATAATATATATTGCTTAGAAATAATTTATCTTTGTGGCTGAGCAAATTGCAGTATAATTTCACTGCTCTTGCATAGACCTTTCTCCTGTTTGCAGCTGTGATTTCTGAGTTACAATCTCTCCGATATAAATAATGCATTAGTTCATAATTTAAATGTGACCTATCTTTGCAAGACTGGTGACTCACTATAAAGATCTTTCTGAGCAGCTTATGAAACTTGAAGCAGATTTTGGTAGCTGATTTATTTCTTCTGATCTGTAACATGTTGTGAAGGTTTGGCTTTTATGTGTTTGACAGTGCTGTGAGGACCCCAAACTGCTAAGAGTCTCTTAGTATAATGAAAGGCAGTGGCTCACAAGAGAATTGGGCTAACATGGGCTCTGCTAGATTATCAAACTCTAAACTCAGTAATGTAGCATTGTAGTTCCAAGACAGGTTTTCTTTGGTGGAAAAGCTGACTGATGTGGCTCATTTCCACTTCTGCACTTCTGGCAGTGTTGATTCCTGTAGTTTCTAAAGTATCAAGCTTTAAACCCAGTTGCTGAAATAAACTGTTTTAAAGGAAAGGAAAAGACCTGCGCATCTCTTAAACTATGTTTGTTACCAAACAATGCCAGTAAGGTCACCCTCATTCTTTACTGTCACTTAACAGTTATTTTGCCCAGATAGTACTGCACAAAGAGACAAGTGAAAGGTAGTCACGTCAGTGGCATCCTAGTGATACCACTTGAGAGCTCTAAATGAGACAGTGAATCAGTGTATCAGCAGCAGCACTTCATGGTTCAAAGGAGAAACACTTCCCTCCATCTTTCTGCTCAACAGCAAAGTGTAAAAGAAGGAGAGTTAAAGAAAGGAAGAAGAAATTTAGGGTAAGCATGAAGTTTTTTGGAAGATACCTGGGGATTTTGAGCATAATATAAATCCAGTAAATCCAGTGTGTGGATGGATATACTAAAGTGCTTTCAAATTACCTGCATATCACCCTCATAAGCCCTCATGAAAGAACCAAAAGGATTCTGTGGGGTAAATATTGCATTTATTCTTCCCACACATTCACACTTCAAATTTTTACCTCTACATCTGTATATGAAAGTGAAATACTGCATAATGGTATTATTTCTAATTGCATCTACTTTATTTGTCAAATATAAATACAGCTCTTGGACTTGTTATCTGCACAATAACAGTATACAACTGGAGTTTCGTCAAAGCCTACATAATAAAATATTTCTCGCTTAAAACTTAAGTGAGAAGAAACTTAAGTACTTGAAAGTGCGTAAGCCCTTGTATTTTTCATCATTTGTCTGTTAAAATATCTCTTTGAGGACATCAAGTAGCCCAGTCACAGTGTAACTCACTGTTGAAAGTATATACTGTAGTACTCTTCATTAAAAGACACGCATACCTAGCAGATTTAATTTATCTTTATTTTCTGAGAATTGCTACACCTTTTTGTTTTTAGTCTTAACAAACCCTGAAGTATTAAATTTGATACAAGAGGAACAGAAGTGTGATTTCCATGTTTTCTAGGTTTGGCTGCATTTTCAGCCCAGCCCTGTTGCCATTAACCACTGCTGCAAAATCCTCATCTGGGATACCCCTTTTCTGCACTGATCACTCCTACATTACCTGCTACACATAAATGTAAGCAGATCATTCAGGGAAGAAGGAAAAGCTATGAAGCTCTTAGTATCAGCTGCACTCATGAAGGGAAGACTTGACCATAGGAAGGTGCTGTTTTCAGCATTTCTTTCCAATCTCTTGTATAACAGGAAGATGAAGCAGCCATTGCTGCCATGTTTTCACCAAACTGGAAGTTAAGGCATGAGTGCTGACTAGACACAACAAAGTTTTAGGAGGGAAAAAAAAGGTGTTTGTAAATAAAGCCATTAGTGAAATGGACAGCCTATATGCTTAATGATAATAGGCTAAATCAGTTAGTTACCCATTCTCTTTAATGTACATTTTATAGTGAACAGAAGCCTGAGGAAAACTCTGCTACTGAAGGGCAAATAGCTATCATCTCAAGGATTTAATAAGCTTTTCATGACTGCACAGTCCACATTATGTATATAATCTTACTTGCTTATCATTAATTTTGGATTATTATCTTAGTACTGAATACCATTAGTTACTTCAATCTTACATTACATTAATCTTGATACTTGTGTCCATATTGTATTGAAATGTAAATAGTGATGTTATGTGACTGAATTTTAATTGAGCAGTTGCCTGCCATGCAAAAAACTCCAGAAGTTAAGACAGCATTTCTAGAATACTTGTGCATATAGTGATTCATTCTTTGTCACTGAGTACGTTTTATCTCACTAATACTGAACATAAAGCAAAAACTTGTTCTGGCAAGTGAATGGAATAAATGAACTGTATTTCTTGCTAATTCTGTAATATTTCACTATCAACAGTGTCGGCTGAAAAACAAGTTTTGTGCAAAACCTGTGCTATGTTTATCATATATTTGGCACTTTGAAATACTTAAACAGTGGAAAGCTTCATCAATTTTGAGTAGTGAACGTTGTTCCTTCTTCTTTTATATACATGGCACTTCATCTCTTTGGATCTGAGGTAAACAGAAAGCTTCAGCAGATATCCAGTCAAACACTTGGAACAGTCAAAACACTTGGAGTTTTTAAAAAAATATTAGTAGAAGCAGAGACAAAGAGGTCTTTTTCCAGTGCTGATACAGAATTGCAAGTATCTTGACATAGAAATGAGTTGGTAGCATTGTTTCATGCTTGAAGTTGCAGTAGCTCATCTTTCCTGTCCTTCTTGGAGTCTGTTTTCTTTCCTTATTGTCTTGCTTTGAGCAACCCTCCAATTTCCCATTTTCTACAGTTTGTTTCCCCCAGCAGTGCTCATACTTGTGATTAAACATTTTATTTTCTCCTTTTTTTTTCTCTCTGTTTTGTCTTCTCTGCAGTTTGTGTCTGATTTTCCTTTTTCTTATTAGTTTTCTTTCTTAGCATTGATGCAGCCAGTGGTGCACAACCAGTTAGAATTGTTCCCCTATCAGATCTACTGACTTTCAGGCTACATTCGTATTCCCAGTTCGGCTGTCACTGCAGCTATCAAAGCTGCAAAGCAAAGTTCCTTCAACAGTTATCTTGCATACTACCCCACTCAACTGCTCCAACCCATTGCTCTCTCAGGAAAACATTAGGAACTAAAATTTCAATTTGAAACAAAAGAGTCAGAAGGTAGTATTACTTGGCTTGGGAGAATGTCATCCATGTAGCATATTTTAACTTCCATTTCAAAATGAAAAAAATACTGTAAACTAAAAAAAAAAACCCCAAACTACTCTTCATTTTGAACTTGTCAAATGACATGTTTCAAGAATTTCAGTGTGTTTTCCAACATTTGTTTGAGTTGAGATATTAATCAAATCTGACCCCTTCCTCTGGGCAGTCTGTTTCAAAGAAATGTCAAAAATTTTATGAAGAGCTGCCTGGAAAGCAAAAGCAAAATACTGTGGAGGGATTTTTTCCTTCTTTTCCTTCTCTGTTTAAAATAAAACCACTAAAAGTATCTACCAGCTTGTTGTTACTCATTTGGAATACTAAGTGGTAAGCCAGTTGCATGACCTGTTTCAGAACCAATGCCAGCAGTATGCCTCTGTTTATTTCCTTTCTGACTTATGCTTTGTGTGCTCAATTTCTGGAGTCAATTTCTGTAACTGAAATATAAGCCCTTGAGAAATCAAAGCTAACAATAAACTGAAATACTGACAGGCCCTGAACTGCGGTGCTCAAATTGCAGTGCTTGAAAAGCAGAAAAATAGAATCAAGAGCCTCTAAATGACTCTAAATTATAGTCTATCCATTTTTCTGTGGGGCAATCACAAGACTATTTAAGTAGAGTAATAGATTCCCAGCAATGAGCTATTTGTAATTACAGTTACGCATACCAGGATCATGTCATTACAATTTTTACAGTCAAGTACACGTTATTAAAACAGTTGTTACATTTTCCTTAAAAACAGTTTTGCTCTCAATAGGAATTATTTTCTTGAAAGCACTGCTCATGTGCTCAAACGTGTGAATGTTTATGCGTGTTGGATGTAGCTGTTTGAACACACATGCACATACATGAGCTGTGTACTCATAGCTGTTTATGACTTCAACAGTGAGCCTTCTGGCTTCAAAACAGTTCATTGCACAAGTTCTAGCTAATAAATGAATTGTTTATTACTTACTGTACATATCTGTTTTCAGCAAATTGAAAATGAATTGAGTAATAGGTTGTGAGTAGAGCATTGTATTAGTATATTTATCACAGAGCTGTGACTGCACTGCAGCAGAGCTGTGAATTCATTGGCTCATCTTTGCTTTTGATGTCTTTACAGTACAAAGCTCTTTATATTGCAATTTATAAAAAATGTTTTAGGACTTCTGTAAAATAAAACACTGATGTGCACTCAGGACACAAAAAGGACAGGGCAGTAAGTCAGGTGAACCTATACATTTCATATTTTATACATGATATTTTTGGTAAGGATACTTCTGTTTGTGGTAGATGGCAGAATTGTCACAGTAAAGAAGAAAAAGCAGATTGTGTAGATTTTAGCAAGTGATAAATATCCTCCATGGTGATATGGAGGAGAATAGTGTAGTGTAAAAAAATGACTCATGTGTTACTGTTTATTATTATTGTTATTCCCCATGACTGGAGTGATAAAGAGGAGGAAATTCCATTGTGATAACATCCTGTGCAAATATGAATTTTGCAAACTAATAAGATGAGAAATGTGAACAGAAAGTGGAGAGGGTTTCACGTGCCTTTACATGGCGTTGCCTCTAATGAGTGCTGAACACACATCATGAAGGTTTGTAGTTGTATGGGTCAGCTAAGGTGTAGTGCTCCATGCAAAACAAATAAACCATATGTGAATGCCATCTACATCTGATCAACTCATGGTTGATCCAAGTTAAATTTCAGTTCATGATTCAGAGAACCTCATCTGTGTGTTCTTCCCAGTATTTAGCAAACTAAGAGTCTGTGCGGATACATAGCAAAGGCAGCATGCTGACTCAGCTGTTTGTCTGTGGTACAGTGGGATAACTAGAAGTCTTGCTAGGTCTGTTTTTTCTCTGTCCAAAATAAGGAATATTAGCGTTTCTCTCAGAGGCAGGAGAAATTAGTATTCTTTACTTAAAGTATTCTGTTAGGGATTTAATAATGACACTGGCATTTATACCAGTTGTCATTGATAAATGTCTCCGAAACATCAACTTCTATTTCACATTTGTTTCATTGCACAGAATATGTGTTTTGCTTTACTGACAAGACTATGTTTTTGTTTTGAAGAGGAAAAACTTTCACTGTTCAGGCAGAAAGTGTTTTCTACAGTGCTTACAGAACATATTCTTCCCAATCATATGGCTACTGGAACAATCCACTGGAATTAACAATTGATAATGTAAATGTTAATTCAAGATCCACAGTTTCTGTCAAGATATTAGGACTTAACCCATCTTAGCCTCCAAGTCAGTGCTTTCAGGGTAACTTATTTTCTACAGAAGGTTCCAGATCATGTCTACCACAGTGAAGAAAGTGGCCAGATGATGGTAAAGACTGAAATAAAAAAGACTGGTGGTACAGGTGAATCCCAACTCATTCATGCCAGACAAGTAAAGGATCACTTGCTGTTGTTAGGTTTTTAGGAATACCACCATGTTGTAGTATTTTTAAATAAAATCTTTCAGGCAATCCTCACATTACAAGATGAGCATCACTTTGGTAGTGCTAAACCATGTTTTCCTAAAGTTTCCTTTAAACTGCACTTGGGATATTGACTTTCGGTATATTGAACTCAACCTACCAGTTATGAAATACAGCTTCATTTCATTATGTCATAGCCACACTATGAAAACAGGATGCTGAGCCAAAACCGTGTGCCTGATTGACGGCATCTCATAGCTCCATGACCATCAAGGTGATTCATATGCTATAAATTTGCAAAGCAAGACATATTTAATAGGCTGTGCTTTTGATGCATCAGGATTTTTATCACCTATTTGAAGGTCAGATAACTGCTGTCCCTGATTAAGTTATTAAGATATTAGGGAAAAAACAATTCAGTCAAAAGGTAAGATCTGTTCTGGTGTACACCAAGGAGTGGAGGATTGTCATAGCAGTGGGCTGTACATGATGCAAAATTATCCATCAGTTGTGTGATCATCTTTATTGCTGAATAATTCTTTACATTATGGGAAGAAACATAAAGTTTTCTAATGGTCAGTTTCTTTATTTCCCCAAAGATAATTTTAGGAGTAAAATAATTTAAAAAAAAGCTCTGTGAAATTCTTAATTTGCTTGCTGATTCAGTGTGTGATCACTCATATTTATTAGAGGGGAATATAGTAGTCACTCTTCCGTTACATAGGCTACTCATTGCTCTGTGTCTTCTGATAATTATAATCTTCTAAAGAACAAGAGAAACTTCCTCCAAATGTCTAGTGTGGATTATAAAATGAAGTTGATTCCATAAAATCTCAGGAGCTGTATTTAATTCAAGCTATAAAATGTAGAAATAATAAATAAATAAGAAGTCACGTAAGAACCAATTTTATGGTTTGCTCTATGGTAGCAAAAGTGAGATGATTGCATGAATGCAAAATTAATCCAATACTTGGAAATATTTAAAGAGTTTTTTTTGGTAGCCTAATGGTTAAAACCCATGACATTCTTCTGGTGATTCTCAGTGCTTAACATATCTTCTCATATCCCCAAGAGGGCTGAACTGTGCCATTTCTCCTATATGTTTGTCTAAATAATAAATCAAATACCCCAGTCCAAAAAAAACCTCAAAAAGGCACAGGTTAGATCTCAGCTGCTCTAGAAAGCCTTAACCTGGTTACTAATCAGGCAGAGCTCTTCACAGGGCAATGAAAAAAGTTAAAACTCCACTAGAGGTAGGTCATGTTTAGTAGCAGGCGTTTTGTAACAGTTTATTCTTCCTTTTGTTTTGACCCATTTAACAGACTTAAGATAGTATTTAGATATATGCAGATATTCTCATTTACACCAGCTGACCACCTGGCCTAGTTCGCTGACTAAAAGATTGTGCAATGGAAACTACTCTTTTAATCCAGCCTGATTTGCTTGTTTATGGATTTCTGGGGTTATCTTCTGCCCCAAAAGATTGTCATAGCATAGTCCATTTTCAGCTTCAGGACTTGGATGTAGCCCCTGGACCATTTCCACCTAGTTCATGTTGTTTTCCCCTGCCCCACCGCAGAAGATACAGAGTATAGTTTAACAAGTGCTTCACCATTGCCTCTTGCCACTGCTTC
This sequence comes from Melopsittacus undulatus, assembly GCF_012275295.1. Taxonomy (NCBI): domain Eukaryota; kingdom Metazoa; phylum Chordata; class Aves; order Psittaciformes; family Psittaculidae; genus Melopsittacus; species Melopsittacus undulatus. The sequence continues at coordinate 147,860,886 of NC_047527.1, forward strand.
ACACAGAGCTGGTCTGCTAACATGAAGCAGTTGCTAGGAATTGACAGAAGTGATACCATGGCTGGGAACTTCTTTCTTGTTAGCTGCTCTGGTTGATTCACCCTCCCCTACTTTGCTGCAGCCAAAGTGACAACAGTGTTGGATGGAAGTAGATGTTCAGCCATAAAACACTAGAGATGTAGATTATGCATAATAGGTTCAGGAGGTTTTCTATGACAAATGCAGAAAAATGGATTGGCCAGCTCCTGTAGTTGCTAAGGTAGAACCAGCATAATTTCATTTTAAAGAGGTAGTTTGTGAAGTGCTCTGAAAATTAAGAGTGGTAGATAAGAAAAATTAATCTCTACGATGTCATATACAAAACAAAAACTGCATAAATCCAAGAGGGTCACTTAATCCAAATGAGTTAACTGCTGCAGTGTTTTTCTTTATGCATTAGTCCTTCATTAATGGTTCTAATGCAAGCAGCTTAGAATAGCACGTTATTGATCAGAAGATAGTGCTGATAAAACCTGTTTGGCAGCCTTTACTAGGAATATGCCCTTAAGGAACTTAGCTTAACCAGATGTCACTGCATATTTTGATACTGATTTGCTCTTTGTAAATCAGGGCCCTCAAAAGTTCTGAGCATTTTGATTTGATCTCCTGACAGAGTGATTTTGATAATGTCCACCAAAAAAAAGTAAAGACCTTGTATTACAGTAAATGATAAAGAAAGGCTGGGTCCTTCTTGGTTCAGGAAGGATCCTTTAGTTCTGCCATTCTTAATCTGTGCACAGTTAGAAGTTAGCAGCAAATGACACCAGTTGGGAATTACTGTGAATCTGAAGTACTTTTACAGTCCCTCCCATCTGTCATTTGTGATGACGAACAGTTTCTGTTGCTGAAAATCTCAAAAGTTACTTCAAACACTTACATTGTAAGAAATAAGAAAGAAACGTAAAGGTTAGATCAGCTGTTTTTGCTTTTATTTAGGACACTGCAAATCAGTCTCTCTGTGGAATGGGTAATTGTAATCTGATGTTGTTGCACCAGGGCTCTGCGGTAGCAACATATCCTCAGTTGGATTATTTTGTTGTTCACTACTACTTGTTACCATGATGAGTGGAATGCATTCTGTTGCTCATTAAAGAGCAATATCATTGCAAACAGATGCAGATGTTCAGACTATTTTTGTGATTTTGTTCCTAGTTTACATTAGTTCTTCTAAGTAAGTTACATATATTCCGTGATTCAGACTACCAGCTGAAAGCAGTGTTTATTGCTCTTACAAATTATCGTCCTGCTATGCTGTTTTATAGACCAAATCTTCTTGAGCAGTCTGGTAACCCTGTACAGTAAAAAAAAGTTAAATTTTAAACATGTTTTAATTGATTTTGTGGCGTGTGAATGAAAATGGATAGTGACAGAACTGAGCAAGAACAACATGCATGTTGAAGGCTCTTTGCAAGAAATAGTGATAAAAGGTATGTTCGGAGGCAATAAAAAGGGCAACTAATGGAAAAATACTGCAAGACCATTCAAAACAAACTGATGATGGTTAGTTCTGAGGCAAGGCAATGGACAAAAAAGCATAACAGAATCAGTTTGGGAGAGAAATGAAAGATGGGGTGTGAGCAAGAGCTAGATTAGATAAGGATTTGATTATAAGAAGAGATTGAATTTCACATTAAGAATAATTCAGCCCAGCTTATTTTCGATTGCAGAAAGCTTTTAATGTTCTGTTCTGCAGAAATTCTCATGCTGTCATTATCAGTGCAGCATCTGAGCTCTTTTCAGTGTATTAGTGGGCAATACGTGTCAGATTTCTCATCCTTTTGACCTCTGAGGTGAATGTTTGGTGGCGTTTCTTGGCTTGGTTGTTTCTAATTTATATATACAGAGAGTTAGTTTATATTTAGGTTATATCTGTTCACAAGCTGTATCTTGCACTTACGCTAGAGATAGGAAACATGAAGGAAAGCTGTAAAGGAAAGGGAAAAGCAGGGAAAAAGGGAAAGGTTTGTGTCATACAGTGGAGAATAGCGAAATTTGTGATGGTTCTTCAGTCCTGAGTGACTTAATTTAGCAGTTTGTGTGTCACCATATGGACATTTGGCTTCCTGCAACTGAATAACTTGCAGTCTTCCTGCTTAAATGAACTCTAAACCTGAGAACTGGAGTCGGTTGCTGTACACCTTGGTCACAACTTGCCTGGGGAAGCTAGTTAGTGTATTAAAGATCCCTGCTCTAGGCATACAGTCCTCTAAAAAGACTGAGGTAGTGACCACAACCTGTTGTCTTTCAGAGGTTAAATAGCAAAGTGGCAACACCAAGAAAATATAGTTACATATGGGAAATTAAGAGAATAAACACTTTCTGTTTCTTCTGGGATGTGAACATATCTGGATTAAAAGGGAGTCTGAAGAAGTCTCTGAGGTCATTCTCCTGCCTTCAGGCAGGACCAGACGTCATTCCTGATACATGCTGTTTTGATTTGTTCTTAAAATACCTTTTACCACTGAACAAACCTCACTGCTTTCTGCCCATTTCCTGTGGACATTTAATATAGTTTGCAACCTTCCTGTTTCCAATAACATTTTATACAGTTCAAAAATCAGCCATTGCTCATGCTGCTGAGTATGGGAAGAGGATTGCTTCATGGGGTTTTTATATCACTCTCCTACTTAGACCCACGTTACGAGATCCCTTTTCTTCCTGTTTTTATTTTCTTTTTGGCAGTAGTATGGTGAGTTGACTTAGGATCATGGTACCATGTGTGGAATTCCCCGGATCCCTTTTTTTGTGGAATTGCTTTCTGTTCAGGCTCTTCCCCCACGTCCTGCTCATTGCTGCCTCAGTTTCAGACTTCTCACATGCTCTAATTGTATTAAATGCCAGTATTTCAATCTAGTTTCTCAAAATATTTTCTGTTTATAATCTACAGTCCTCAAAAGAGCAGCCTCTCCCAGTTTCATATCTTCATGCAGAAGAAACACCTCATATCAGTCCCAATTCATTTGGTACAGGCAGTCCCTATGTTTTTGGCAGAGGCCTGGGGGGCTTAGACTAGGTATTTTGTTCTTATCTGGTTGTTAGATTTCCCTGGAACTCACAGACTGTTCCCTGTCATCTGACATCTGTGTATTCCCAGTTTTATCTCTTGGACAGTCTAGGAGTGGGGAGAAGCTTAGTGATTTACTAGATACTTTTATATAGCATCTCTGAAAAAGTATTAAAGCTTCAGGCAACGTTAACCCTCCCGTGCATGGATAGACTGTTTGTATTTCTTGTGCAGAGTCTGTTTAGGCAGATGGTGAGGAAAAAAGTGGAACATACAGTTTTCCCTCATCCTGCTGTAATATCAGAATTGCAGTCCGTGGTTTTAAAACACCGGCAGCTCATTAAAACAGACTTCTTGCAAATAACTAACCAGAATTGACTACAGGTAAAGTGTAAAAGAGACCAGTTTTCCAAGTGGTGGTTTGGAGAAATATTGTATATGCTTTTAATAAGGAGGGCATATTTGAACTTCAGTAGGAAAGAACCGGAATGGCATGGGGTTTATTTAGGTATGGAAATGTGGTCCATTTTCTTTAGTCTGTGTTGTGGAGGACTGGACAAAGAGTGATTCTAGAGGACACTGTTACAATATTTAAGAAAAAAGGAGGTGAAAGGAGTTGGCTCCTATCACAGCAAGGCAACAATGTCTATACCAGCTGTTAATAAGGGATATTGTTCATATTTCTCAGATTAAATATGGCTACTGAATCAGCACATAACAGATGAATGAAGGAAGAGCAATCACTTAGGATGCTAAAAAGGTAAGCAGGCAACAGGTAGACACCAAAACTAACTAGATAATAACTGGAATGATAGCTGTGTTTGATGCTAACATGTAATATTGTAGCCCTTAAACCCAGAAAACCAAAACCAAAAAGCATGGGTTTGTGTTATTAGGTGACAGAGTTAACCTAATGTAGTTCAACAAATGGAAAGAGATCATTCCACATAACCAGATTCCTATTAATTTGATCATAGTACTCTTGCTAAGGTTTTGAGGAAATGGAGGACAGCGTAATCAAATGCTTAAAAGTATATAGAAGGGAGAGTAAAATGCAGTAGACTTTTTCAGGAATTGATTGTTGGTGATTAACCTATCTCATTCTCCAGTAAAGCACAGTAGTTTCTTCTCAGGCAGGAGAAATGCAATGGATGTAGTTTGTCAGATGTCAATGAAATAGTTGATACGCTGTAATGATGGAAGTTTTAGCTAAACTAGGGAAGATGGGGTTTGAGAGAGGAACTGCAAATTGACTTGTGAACTGGCAGATGGAATTGTCTTACAACTTACAATGATGGGTTAACTGTTGTCTTGACACAGTTTCTTAGAGATCAGGTGCAAAGCTGATCCTATTTAATGCTTTGGCCTTGGCTCAGAATCAAGAATATCTTGATGAAATGTGCTGATGATACAGATTCAGCCTGGAAAAATAAGCAGAAAGATTCAGATGAAGTTACAGAACTAAGCAATGCTGATGACAGTAGCAGCAAGAATTTCTGTGTAAAGATGGAGCTAGTTGGTTAGAAATGATTGAAAAGAAAAAGAATGGGGTAATGTATGGAGGATATTTAATGTATTCAGCAATCTCAGGATGGCTTTAAGCCACTATTCTGGATTAGTCAGAAAATTGCTGTTTATCAAGCAAAATAATTCCAGTAGAGAAATACAGGAATACTGATTAACTCTGAAATCACAAAACATTGGTAAAACCTTCTCCAGGATACTCATTAGATCACAAATGCAAGTGGGAGCAGAGCTATGAGGAAGAGCAACAATAGAAAATCTGTTTTCCTACAGGATACTTGTTTTCATTAAAATACAGGCTGAGAGAGGTTTCAGTTGCTCTCTGCACAATCATCAGATGTAAATGCCAAAAAAGAAAGGTTGTTTGAGACATAGTCAATGTTACAAAAAAGAAAACCCAACAAACCAACCCATAAAACCCCTGAAGAAAACAGCATCTGTAAACTCTCTATGGATCATTTTTGGGGTGGAAATGAAAAGCAAGTGTATTCCACTTGAAGGGATGAAGTTCTATTCCACACTTGCCTTTCAGAAGGAGTCATAAAATAAGAAAGTTCTCAATGCGGAGTCAGTGAGAGTTCATAAACAGCAGTGCTTAAGTTAGTGTTTTGAACAGGAAAGGACACAACTCGGTCATTAGGACCTTACTTCCTTTTCCCGGTTTTATGGCAGCTTCTAACTTCAGAGCCTGACTCAGGAGGGAAGGGTGGTTTGAAAGTTAATTATCAGTCTTTTCATGTAATGTAGCATGATTCCTGAATGGAATTACCTAGAAATATGGTCTTATAATACAAATGAACTGCAATTAGAGCATGCACTGGCTTTAAGTGGATATGGTTTGTGTATATACTAAATGCTAAGCATAAAGTAGATTATATGATTGCATATGCTTAAAGAATTTTAAAACTTCAAATTTCTTAGCAGGATGTGTGTGGAAATACATACGCAAGGTACCTTCTATCTAACCAGTATTTATATCTTACTATCACTCTGTGGCAAGTAGAGTTTTTGAAAGATAATGGAGTTCACAGTGCGAAATAATACCGCTCTTGATACATACGCTGAATTAAAAATGTGGCTTTTTTGTAATTTTTGCATTCTAGTTACCTAAAATTTCCTCTAAACTCTATTCCAGAGGGTAAGGTTTGTGCAAAAGGTGGACAGATGAGCAGCAGATGATATAAAGGAGATTTGCTAATAGATTTAGTAGAGAATAAATCTTCTTAATCTGTCTGAAAAGATAAACTAACAGAAAATTGAAAGTGGAGGGAGGACATAAGGAAATGATCCAGTAGTTTTATGTAATCTCCAGTTAGCACTAATATTAAGATACTTTACTCCCTGTTTCTAAATGCATCATATTTAAAACAGGGAAAAAAAGATGAGTAAAGAGGGAATTTGCAGATGCAGACTAGGCTGGTCCAGCCATCGTACTAGAAGTATAAAATTAGCATCAAGGAGTTTGCTGAGTATCTCTGGTTTTATGACTTAATATGCTGCATTAAATGATACAGATAAATATCTGTTTTTCCTATTTCCCTAGATTAAGTTGTTTACCCCAGTTATATAGTCAATAATGAAGTATCTTTACTAGTTACGTTGCAATAAAAATAAGTTATACTGCAGTAAAATGCAAAAGTAGTTGCTAGCATTATATGTGAAACTTCATATAAATAGCTGGTGAAATGCACATAGAAAATGGTTAGTTTGGCCATGGGAAAAAATACTTTTAAAGTAATGTATGTTCAAATGTAAATGAAGAAGAAAATACATGAGAAGCAGTAATTTTGAAAGGCTGGAAAAAAGTACAAACTATATTCAGATTTAGGAACTTCTATAGATATTTATAGCCTTGAATAAATGTTACTTCTATAAGATTATTTTTGAAGTGTGACTGCTCTCTGCTTTCCCTACCCTTGTACTCACCAGGTATGGATTCATCGTATCAATTGTTAATCATTTGGATGTTTAGAAATGTGCCATTCCATTGCTCTTGTTTTTCATCTTTAATACATATCACATCATACGTTATTCTTGGTAGCTGAGTCATGTATGCCAATGCTGTCAGCTGGAACATGAGGATATAGAAGTCTAACAGAGGGTGCACCCCAGATACGTTCAGTTTCAGTAGTCTGCTACAGAGGAAGGCTGTCCTTAGGTGTTATTTAATAGAATTTTGTTAACTACCTCAGGAATAGGATGAACTTCAGATTTATCACAGAGATAAGAATACTTAGTTTATAATATGTTTATGAAAATATTTTTATTTGTCGAATAAGGGGACTCCTAAGTTTCATTTTTAATACCATAATAAAAAAGTATCGTTCTTAAATTAGATTGGGCCAACTTAACATGAAAGAATAATTCCTTTAGTTCTTGATCAGAAATGCAGAGCCTGTACTGAGTCTGACTCTAATTAATTTAATAAGAAAAAAAAAGATACTTTGAAATTATTATTTCAAAGCCCTGTCAAAGAAAAGAAATTTAATAGTTTCAAAGGTGAGAGAACGTGGCAATTCCCATTTTCAGCTCTCTTTGATAGGAAAGAAACTGGACAAACTCAAATCTTTGCAATCACATTTAGATAATATTTCAGACAATGTGTTCTGCTATGACTTTGGAGTTTGCATTCCTTACACTCTCCAGCAACAGCAAAGCAGGCAGTGGCACAAAGGTGAGCAACCCTTGCTGCAAATCCCTGTGAAGAAGAAACATGTACAGCTTCTATACTGAAGCCAGTTGTTTTAATAATACAGCATTAGTAATTTCCATCGTAGCCGGCAGGCAGTCTGCTTCCACTGTTTTCCATTGCTGGCAACAAGGCAATGAACAGCAACTCACTCTCATTCTTGCTTTAACTTTGAGTAACTTGTGGGACTGCAGTCCTTGAGGCATGACACCACCTGCACAGCAGGAAGAGGTGTGACTTGGGATGTTCATTTTGTGTTGACAGCTAAATGTTGGTCAGGTGTACTTTAGAACCCTAATTTTTGATGGGTGAGTGTATTCCACCTTGATTGTGCTTTTTTACTGTGTGTAAAAGGGCTGCAACAAGGCCTGGATGAAGCATCTTCTGTGCAGTTGCATGTTCAGGTATAAATTCTATTAATCTGCCTGAAATAACAAGGATTAATTGCCAGGCAAGGGCATGATACACTGCTCGGGCAGCTCACATGTACCTATGTGTAAATCTTGATGCTCATTCAGTTTTTTTCTTTCTGTCTTTGCATGTTGTCCTGACAGGTGTGTACCCAATCACTGTGAACATGGTGGCAAATGCACCCAGACGTGGGACAGCTTCAAGTGCACTTGTGATGGAACTGGATACAGCGGTGCTACTTGTCATAACTGTAAGCCATCTTGGGGGGCTGAAATTACAGTGGAGTAGGAAAGACACTGGTGTCTTCTGGTTGAGATGAAAAGTCAAAGTCTTCCTCTGACTTTATATATATATATGTAGATACAGATATCTATCCTAAAACCTTCTCTGAAAGGAGGTGTTGGTTTATTTATACTCCACCCTATCTACATGGGGATGTGTTTACATAGCACTGTGCTGTATGTACCATTGCAAGGGACCAGAGCAGTACAGCTGTCTTAGTTACATATTCTCTCTTAGAAACACATTCTTAGTAATTGCACACTAGAGTTTCAGATGGACACAGTGAATCTTCACTAAGCTGTTGGGGAGAGCTCGTGACCCCTGCTAGAGAGACACTGATTCCGGTTGCTCATCCCAGAGAATGTTTATATACTGATTTCAGGCCATTCTGAAATCAGATTATTTACTCTGTCAATATGAATTTCTCAAATAAGAATATTTCATATGAGCTTCACATGCCCTACACTATTAAAGCACAGAAAGAAAAGAGAAAGATACATGCTTTTTTATAGGTTCTGAACAATGTGTGCTGAGTCAGTGGCATGTTTCTGTTCCTTCTCTCATATGCTAGAAGCGGGATTTCCAACTATGAAGTGTATTCTGAAACAAGTAGAAGATGCAGAAAACATATCCAGTCCTTAGTTATGTCCCTTTTCCATAGCAAACAACCTCTAAATATTGAGGAGAGAATAGACATGCTTCTGAACAGATGAAAAGTTAAAATTGAAGCCAGGATTTACAGAAATACAGATTTTATTACTTTACTGTTTAACTTAACTATGGCTGTGTAAAATTTTACAAAGATAATTGCAGAATTAATTAATTTTTAACCAAAAAAAAGCCCTAAACCACCGAGAAAATGTTGCCAATTCACAGTTGTCTGCATTTCAAAAAAAAAGTAAGAGGGAATATATTCTATGTAGTAACTATGAATGTATATATATATATATGTATTGAATAGCAAAGTTATCCATGGTCTGGCTGCTGAACTGGAAAAACTGAAAGACTTAACGAATGTGTGTTAAAAAGATAGATTTATGTGCCAATGATTGGAGGACGAATTTCATGGGCAGCCCTTTTTCCACCGTGTGTGAATGTGCATGGTGATGCTGTGGTTGCACCTCATCTTGGGAAAGGAAACAGAATTTACAGTGAGGGAGTATTTCAGTGAAACAACAAAAAAATCTTATGTATAATATGAATATACATACGAATGTGAATATAATGCATATAATATTTTAAAGCTGTGGCTGATCTATTACAGCCAGCTGGAAAACATGATTCCTATGCATGTTAAGATGTTTAACTGCAGGAATGCAGGGATAGAAGGTCAGTTAAGTGTATTTTAGCTGGTGAGCCTCTGGAAAGACATACTGGGTTTTAGGGGAGACTGTATCACATTGGATCCAGCAGCGTGCCAGAGGTGAGGATGCTGTAGAAGTGAGCATGCTGCATCTGCTTTCCCCCCAGGCCCAAAGAGTAGCAAGGCTGTAAATGTATTTTATGTGGGCATGCACCCACAGAGCCCCTACACACCATATGTACATTGCTGGCATGCAGATCATAGAGCATGAATGTGAGCACAGCACCAGTGGCCCCATCCTGCACACCTTTGTAGCAGAGCAGGATACATGTGCACTAGTGAGGATGGTGAATTGAACATCCATAGCCGCACACAGCGGATCCTTTTGGCTGCCCAGCTCAGCACTCAGGTCAAACCAGTGGCTGCCCCTGGATCTCAGCCTCCAGAGCTGCTGATGCCTAGAGGCATCTAGGTGCCTCCAGGAATACTGGAACACTGGATGGCCTGGCTGGGTATTATTTGGGCTTCTGTCTGCTCCACTGTGGGTGTGCAGATGAGCTTTTAAGGCATAGCCTAACATAGTTTAGCTTTCTTCTTGCAAAGTAGCAAAGACAAATGGATGGCGTCACTTTTCTGAAATCACATTTATTACAAGGGAAAGAAATAATAATCTAAGGACCTGTGAACATTTCTTTTAATAGGATTTTCACCTGCCTTTTATGGATAAAATAATGCAATAAAGCAAGCAAAAGGCACTGCTGTGCTGCAGTATCAAAAAGGGGATTTGGAGTATATTGTCCTGTCTTTAGCTATGGAATGGATAAAGTGTATGGGATTACAGATGTCCAGGTCATTTGTAGACACACCGTTCAAGAGCCTTTATTTTTTAATTCAGGAAAAGTTTCTAACTCAGACAGCTGAGCTTTTGGTTCATTTTTGTGTTTAAAGAACATAACTTTAGTTTCTATCATGTATGTTTCTATACTTTTGGAAATCTTTCTTACAAAACAAGGGTGAGCAGAAAGTTACTTGATAGATAATCCTGTCAGAATATGGGAAGTCTTAAGCCTTTCTAGAGTATAGAGTTTAATGGCACAAGAATGGATGAAAAACAAAGTTACAGATTCAAGCTATAAACTGAGACCATCTGAAATTTGCCTTTATTGAGTAGCCAATAGCTGTCAGTATTTACATGAATGCATTCCAGTATTAGGTATAGCTGCAAATAATGAGGGGTTTTGTTGAAGCTTGCCAAAGGTAATTACACTTTCCTTTGGGGTCTCAGCTCTGCTACAAAGATATCTGCCCTGTCTGTCCTCTCCTACTTGTGCAGCGTCCATGTGTACTCAGATGCGCTTGGTGTGCTGCCTTCTGCTTTTGAGTTTTGGTGTTTGTGGTGGTAGCAGAACAGAAGAGATACTGAGGAATGAGAGAAGTTGGAATGATCACTGGTGTGTGGTATATGAATAACTGAAAACCTTTTTAAAGAGCATTGTGGGTTGTATGGAATTTAGCAGAAGTCATGATTCTGTGGGGCAGGCAAGTGTTTAAGTATAGATAGCACTCGTTCAGTACCCCTTTACTTACATATAAGATTATTTTGCAAAACAAATGGTATTACTCTACATTAAAATATATTTTTCTTTTCTCAATGTGTATTTGTGCAGTAGATATAACAGCAGTTCTCAAAGAGGTTGGAGTCAGGACTGCATTAGTGGTGACTGTAACTATAGATGATGATTTTAATGTGTTTGAATTTTGCTGAACTTAAAGGAACAAGATAATTAGGTTTTACTGAAGTATGTGTGGAGACTGTCAGTAAATTGATTTTGCTTTGGCCAGAGAATCCAACATTTCTCTAAGCTTTTCACCTGAAACAAGGTAGGGCTTTGCAGCCTTGACTGAATTTACAGTTGCAGTTTTAGGTTCCTTTGAAGCTGAAATTCAAAGACAAACATTAAAATAAATAAACCTGAAATAATAAATTTAATTGTTATTATTTCTCCAATTGGGTACATCAGTGATGCACATTTGCCATTTTAACATCATGAAATAATTTGCTTTTCAGAATAGGACACCATTACAGGAACACTTTTCATCTTTCAAATACATGCCAGAATCTCCAAGCTTTGTGTCCACTGTCTGGTTATTTGTCAGAGGCTTAAGCTGGTATTCACAGAAAAAGATGTTTCTACTCCACAGTCATTTGTATCATCCAGCTACAACTGGGTTCCTGGCCTTAATGGTGAATTAACCAGAAATAGTGGGAAGTTGTAGTTCTATTGCATGGTAAATACCCAAAAAATTTGCAATATTTCTTGTGGTGAACATCCTCAGTGCCCAAGACAATGCTATGGCCTGCTAAATACCAGACTAGAGCATCAATGTTATCATTAGACAAGACTAAAAGATAAATAAATGTATTTACTTAAAAATAATGATTTACAGCACTGCAACAGTTACAAAATTATTTTTAAAATTATTAGGGTTATAGTTAAGCATAAGTATTATCCTTACCTGCTTTATTGCATCAGCTATGTTTTAATCCCTGACTACCTAGCCTTTACAGCCAACCAAAGGCTGACCTGATGTGCAGAGTTCTTAGGAGCAGTGTTTTTCCACATTCTGTTGATAAATGGTTTCATAGCCTTCAAGAACAAGAGCTTATGACCTCTGAATCCTCTGGCTTTGTTTCATCATAGCTTGTGAATAAATGTTAACCTGTGTTTTGGAACGTTGGTTCACTGTTAATGAGGAATTAAGCACTGATCTGCTCTTGAAATGATGCATACATGAAGTGTCACTGCAATTCTAATGGACATTGACAGATTTTTCCAGGAATATTGGCCTTCTCCCTAAAATTAAATAATGCTTTAATAATGAATTTAGTAGTGTCTAGAAACACTTTGAATAAGAAACATCAGTGTTACTCTGTAGAAGCTGTGATAATTTACATTCCTGACTATTGTAAAAATCATCAGTAATCAGAAAACTGAATCTAATCTGCATAGGCTGTGATCTTCAGCAAGACCTCCATCAGTTTGTAATAACTGATTTTCCTGTATTTCCGTAAATAAGGAAACATTGGAACACTGGACTTTCCACATTGAGAGTCTAGATAGGAAAGGGTGGCATGGTAGGGGTTTTTTCTTGTCAGCAATTTGAGAAGTAGTTCCACAGCAAGAAAGAAAATACATAATTTGGCAAAAAATAAGTTTTGAACTTTAGGAAGAAAAAGAAAAGAAATTGTCCATATGTATAGTCATCCCAAACAAGCAGAGTACTTCAAAGCAGCACTTCAATGCAGACTGGGAAGGTTGTGACAACAACTCTGTTATTCCTTGTGATCTAAACCAGATTGGTTAGAAAAGGCAAAGGCCTTGCAATTCCACGAGCATATTAGCACATTATTTGATCAGGAAAAAGAGTTCTTTTAACAATTGATAGACTGTGTGTATGGAAGCTTCTTCCTTTCTTACAGTTGAACAGAGGGAATGGGAAAGTGTGAATAGAAAAGTACTTTCATGAGACCTGTGTCTGCTGCAATTAAAAATACACAATGTTGAAGGCTACCTTCCTTGTTCAGTCTGATCTAAGAGAAACAAGCCAGACTGGCTGCTGAGAGTAAGATTATCACAAATCAGGTTATATAACTGCGGTCACAGAAATGCGCTAATTATTCTCAGGAGGATGTAGAGGCAGCCAGAGTGCCTCCAGGCAGCAAGAGAGTCACCATCTTCTCTGGGAGATCTGAAAGGGGAATCTCATTACTGACAAAACACAGGAAAAACCCCTCTAAACTTTCTACCATCTGACAGGATGAAAGTGGTGTGTATTGCACTGTGTCCTATTGAAAGGCTTTTAAAGGACAATGCAGCCATCAGGCACAGTCAACACAAATGGAAAGTCCTGTCTAATTGAATATCCTCCTACAATGAAGTCACTTGTCTGGCAGATAAAGGGAAAGCAGTCAGCTAGTATTTCTGAATCTTAGTGAGGCCTTTGGTACTGTCCCTCATAGCATCTTTATGGACAAGTTGTCCAACTTTAAGATGAGCAGGTAGATTGTGCACTGGGTGAAGAACTGGCTAAACGTGTATGCCCTGGCAGCCTGGAGGTCAAATATCATCCTGTCACGCATAAGACAGCATAACCTGGCAGTCAAAAGAGGTGACTGTCCCAGTGTGTTTAATGTTGATGCAGCCTCATGTTGAGTTTTGTGTGTGGTTCAGCGCCCCAGCATGTAAAAAGGATGTTAAGGTACCTGAGTGCATCTAGAGTTGGGTAACAAAGGTGGGGATGCTCATCTTGTTTCCCTGGTAGCCAGAATACCTATCCCCTCCCCTCCTATGCAAAAAATAAGGTAACAGAGAATAATTCCCCTCTCCCCCTGCCATATCTTCCAGTGCAGCAGAACTGGCAAAACCTCTATATAAGGAAACATTTAACACATCAAAGTATTTTTCATCAGTATATCACACTATGTGCACTCCCCACCCCATCTGCCCATGGCTTTGGAGGGCTCATTGCAGCTCTAACAGGGGCACATTGTCCTGCTCTTGGCTGTCCTAGAGGCAGGCTTATGCACAACTGTGTCTCCTGCTGTCCTGGCTGGGCTTCCTGAATGTTCCCTGCACCTTGCTTGATGTTTTCCTGGGCTGTCAACCCTGCCCTGACCCAGCCTGGAGAGGGCAGTGTTAAGAGGTACTGCTGCTTCCTAAAGAGACACTATACATGTACAGCTGTCTAAAGATTTGTCTCTTTTATGGTTTGGTTTTTTTTTTTTTCTTTTTTAACTTATTATTCTCCTTAGATTCCAGAGAAGTGAAGGGAGCAATGTATTACAGATAACTTATTAAAAATGCACAGAAGATGCTATCATTGCTTCCTCTGCACAGTGTTCCTGGATGCTGCAATGAGTTATGCTGAGCTAGACAAGTATTACACTCTTACAGAGAAAGGCCTGAAGATCAAATGGTGTTACTCGTACTGTCAGCTTGGAGCATGCCCACACTGGGTTTGTGTGCACACCTATATTGCATGCCACATTTAATGCTTAGTAAGAAACATTGTCCTGAGATTCTCCTGCTACTTGCGTGTTTCCTTTGCAGAAAACACGCTTCATTCTTAAGCATGTTCCTGCATGCAGCAACATTTTCAGAGCAAGTTTGATCTGTTGGTCTATGAGACCACAGAGTAGATCTCCAGATATGGTCACAGAACACAGTGTCTTGTCACCAAGTCCTAAGAGGATCATATCGCCATTGGCAACATAAGCAGCCACATCTCAGTGTGTCTCAGATGAGCCTCCATGTCAGTGCATTTCCTGACTTCTCCACTGCCATTGTCATCTCTGCAGTTTATTTAAAACCAGCAATACTAACAGGGGTCTTTGCTTTTGAGAGCAGGCATTCCTCCTGTTTAAATTACAGACTGAAACATAACACATCTTGTGTAGCTCACTAAACAGTCCATGGTGAGGAATGGCTGTTGTGAGAATATTTGAACCAGTAACTTGGATAAGAAATGACTCTGCAACTCACCACAAAAACAGGCCTTCAGGTCTATTCTTGTTATTTCTTAATTCTCATTAGCTTCTGTGACAGTTTTATTAAAGCCAGGCTAATAACACTGAGTCTTGTCAGCACTGAGCCTTGTTAGCTTTGTAAGGAAAATCAGATCTTTATTATAAACACCAATTAAAATCTGTTTTCCGTCAGTAAATTAAGACCCGTTGCTTCCCTTTTCTTTCTTTAGTTCTCTCTTCTTGTTACTTGGATGATGGTGAGATAACAAGTGAACCTTATAAATTGGCATTTCATGTACAAACTCTGTGGGAAAAAGCCTCTGTCAGAGAGTGACAAAGAGGGTCACAGATACGATACCTTAGAAAATGCTTTCTAACTAGATACATCTATGCTTCTGACTTGTGCATCTGTTCATAACTGTTAATGGTTTTACTATTCATTGCTTTCAGCCTTTGAATGCTCAAAGAGTGCCTTAGGTTTTAAAAATCAGTGTAAGTTTCTTTTTCTCTGTGAAATGTTAACTACATTTTAAAACAAATTTCTGATCTTAAAATCGAGGTTTGATTTCTTGTGTAAAATATCTAGTACAAGATTTAGGAAAGATTTAGCATTTCTGTTAAACCAACAGATGAGAAACATTATGGGGACTTTTAATGTGATTAAATAATGATGATTTCATGTAACTGAAGGGGGAAATACCTGGTATGACAGGGCTATGCAACAGGTACTCATAATTAAAAGACAGTTTTTTTTTTTTTTTTAATTCAGTTCTCAGTTATTAAAAGATGGGTGGGGGAGAGAGGCAAATGCTAGGTTTTTTGAATAGGTAATAAATTCACTATATTAACTTGGATGATTTGAGCTAAGTTGATGGGCACATCCTATCTGAGTAGGTTTGGTACTGTGTTCCAGCTTATTCAACCCCTAAATTCAAACCAATTCCTTTATTTAGCATTGAAATACAGTGTTGTTCTTGTGTTCACCATATCTGTTCTACACAGTCTTTCTGATCTGAATCATATAAGCATGTTTCTTATGTTGTTTTGTCCGTTGTGAAGATATGGAAGAATCATAAATACTTTTTGTGCTCACAAACTGTATTATATAAGCATTCTTGTGAAAGAATGTTGTGTTCACAAGACAGGAAGAACACTACCTTTTAATACACCTTAAGTGGGAGACACAGCCTAGTTAAAAATGTCCTAGCTTTTGAGAAGACTTGGCACAAAACTGTCTTCCCTTCAATTGTCCTGTGATGATTTGTGTGCAGGGCTGCGACAAACTATTACATTAACATTTCTTAGTGTTTGCCAGTGAAATGTGATGGTTTTAGTCAGCAGCATCTTGCATGTACAAATCCTGGCTCCCAGAGTTAGGCCTTCTGCAGAAGGCAGCATTGTGATTGATACAGGAAGGGACCCATACACATGCAAGCATCTGTGGACTAAGCACAGGTTAAGCAGCCCCTAGAACTGATTGATTTACCCAAGAAGACCAGAGCTTTCACTGAATTCCCATTAGCAAATTGGGAATTTGCATTAGTAAACTGGGCAACATCTGAACATGCTGGGCTGAGTTCCTGTAGTGGAAAGCTGGCATTTTAAGGTATACAGGGGGACTTTTCAATGCCCATCAGCCTTGTTGATGGAAGACATTATTTGAATTATGTGAAAGGTGGAATGAGAAATAGTGCTGGAAACATAAGTTGTTGAGCTTTGAAAATATGAAAAAGGAGCTTTCAGTAGGGTAAAATTTGAGTTGCTTTCATTCCTCCCACCCTCAAGTGTTGGAGATGATTTTCCTCCTTTGGGCTGATGGAGGACAGCTGCTATGGAATGCACTAATGGGGATGAGAAGAGCTAAAGGGAGGTACAGAGCTTGGGCTCTTTTGGGCCTCATTTGGGTTGATGGAGGGCAGCTGTTATGGATTACGCTAATGGGGATGAGAAGCTCTACAGGGAGGTGCAGAGCTTGGGCTCTTTTGGGCCTCATTTGGGTTGATGGAGGACAGCTGCTGTGAGATGTAATAAAGAGCGTGACAAGGCCTGTAGTGGGGCGAGTTGTGGAGTTTTTCTGTGGAAGGTGAGTTTACAGAAATAGTAAGAGCTGTGTTTGAGGAGTACTGGGGAAAGTATTTCAAAATCTAATATTGGGGGCAGGGGGAAGTGATGAGAAAAGGACGATCAGTTGTTTTAGCACTGTTGTTACAAAGTTTTGGACTAGAAAAAGAAAAGGGAGTACAGTTCCTCACCCTTCCACATCATCCTTTTGAGAGTTGATGCTTAAGTGTCACTGATGGAGGCTGTGAGGTTTTGAATTGCTCTTTGAGAAGTGTTGCTTTAAGACTGTGACCTGAGTAAAGTTAAGTAGGTTCTAGGAGGTGAATAATATTGCATTCAAGCTATGCAGAATGGATATGTTCTTGGGTAATGCTGATGGTAGAGGAAAAGGGAGGCAAAGAGGGAGTTAGAATTTCTGAAATGTCTAGAAAGAGGCTTTTGTCTGCTCTTCTCTTTCCTCTGAAGCACTTCCAACAACTGACTGATTTCACTCAGTGATGTCAGTATCAATTTATTCTTCTCCTTCTTTCCCACACTCTGAACTAATAAAATGTTCACATTTGATATATGCTTTGCAGAAGTTCATTTCTGGGATATTTGTGTCTTTGCTGTTAAGAAGAGAGATTCTCAAAGCCTGTTTATAAAGAAACTACTTTTGTTTACAGAAGTGTATTAAAAGGATTATGCAGTCAATATGTGCTGGTTTCCTAAAGAGGCTAATCTCCTTTCCAGTAATGGTTTTCAAAGAAAATGTCATAATTTATAATAGTCTTTTTGGATTTGTCTTCTATTATTTATTACATATTTTCAAAGGATTTAACATAATGTATTTTCTTTCTAAAGGTTGTAGACTATTATTGAATTACCTCTTCTTTATTAGAATGTGAATTTAAAATGAGGGCGAAGCTGTTTGGTTTAGTCTGAAATCTTCATGTCATTTTTATCTGTAACCTATAAGCCCCAAATTGCTGCGTTCTTTTTTTTTTTTTTTAAGCTGTTCCTGTAAAGCTGGCAAAGGAAAAGCTTTGTACTCTTACGTTTTTCTTCCAGTTTGGGGATGTTGCAGTTTCTTTGGTTCTGTACTCTAATATTTACATATTTAAAAATTAGTGTGTTCTTAGTTTCAGTGCTATGAGTTAAAGTTACTTCAGCTGCTAGTAATTTATTATGTGTGGAGCTGAGAACTGCTCTGCACCAGGTGTTTAGGAAATGTAGAATGTGTAATAAACTGGAAGTAACTTGCATTTTTATTGTAAGTAAATGGATGGAGTCTCTGTTCCGGGCAAAAAGGGCTGCAGATCCAAAATGAGCAATAGCATCCATACTATCTTGTGAAGGTTAAGTGGAGAAAATGAGCATTAGGATGCAAAGTGGAAGATGAATAGTCAGCCAGCAGTAATTATGCTGAAACTGAAAAATCAGCTGGAAATTACCAGATAACGTGTGAGAGAGTGTTAGGGGCTGAAACTGGGGTTCATCTTTTAGCTGTTTATACAGTTGGGCTGTTTATATGTAGCTCTAAATTGGAATCAAGCATAGGGAGTTTTTAAGCCAAATTTCTGCTAGGTGGGGAAAATACATTTGGGGGCCAGGGCAATAACAGTATGAAGTCAGGGTCCAGTTCAGAGCCTTTTCAGTCCCTTCATTTGTTAAGACTTTTAAAATACCCAAGTAACACACCAGTCCCTGGCAGTGTTCAAGGCCAGGTTGGATGGTGTGGCAACTGAGGCACGGACTCCAGTTGTGATGCAACAGAAATCATCCTGCCAAGTGGTTAGTAATTGTTAGTATCTCTTTGTTTCTTTTTTGTACCTTTTGCAACATCATACGCTTTTCTCAACCAGTCACGTTATTGTTCATGCACCTTTGCTTGAACAATTCATTTGTTCTCAGATGTATAAGCACATTTCTCTGTTACCACTTTCTGCTACATTATTACTTTACATTCTCCCTTAAACACACATTCTTTTGTCTCTTCAGTCCACATGGGAGACTTTCATTAGCTCCTGGGAAAGTCCCCAGTACAACATACATCTTTGTCTTCAGTAACTTCTTTGTTACAGTATCTACAGTTCTTGGAGATTATCTCAGTGTTCTAACTTGGACTTCTTTTGACTCTCATGGTTTGCAGCTGATGAGGGTCAGGATGTTCATGCTGTTATTCAGGTCTGCTGGCACAGCTTCTTGTGCAGCATTCCCCACAGGATGGAGCTTGGAGCAACCTGCTCTGGTGAAAAGTGTCCCTGCCCATGACAGGGGGTTGGAACTGGCTGAGCTTTAAGGTCCCTTCAGTTCAAACCATTCTGTGAATGTGCCTGAATTGCAGTCTGACTTTGGGAAAGCTCAGGTATTAGGTAAGTTTTTTTGCAAGCAGCTGTAACCTGTTTTCTTTTGTTATTCAGAATGCACAGACAAATACTGTTCCTAGGGGACAGTTAGAAGAGAATGTCATTAAGAACAGAAAATTTATAGATAACTAATAGATAGCTTGTGTATACTGTAAAATCAGAATTAATCAGAGCCTGGAAAGGACTCTGCATGTAAAGACTTCAATATTAATTAGCTTATTCATAAACTTTTCTGTTTTGACAACCTAACATGTTGCTTCACTGTTAAAACACTTCAATTGCAGAAAAGCATTGAGGTGTTGATATTAAAATCCTGTTGACAGACATTAGAAAGAAAAAGCATGTTCTGAAGTCACTGTAATTCTGGCTTGCTCAGACAGGTGAGAGAATGAAGGTAATGCTAAGATCAACAGTAGCTGAAGTAATAAACTTAAGATACAAATGCAGATGTCTTTACTTTTCCACATGTAAACTTCAGTGTTCTTAAAACCTCAGAGGATGGGAACATCCTGCTTTTTAATTGTGCTTGCTAATATAAAGGCAGTATGTACCAATGGATAACCAGACATATCTGGGGTTTGTAGCTTTCCTATCTACATTACCTAGTGTAGAAAAATTTGAAAAATTCCCTATTTATAATGAATTTTCCTGGTTGTGGAAGGCAGTGTGAGCAGTATGACAGGACTGTGGATTGAAAATTACCATACTTGCATTCAGTCCTTTTTGTTAGTGTTCCCCAGTGATGTAATTTTATTGCAAGTTATTTCTGTTTCTCACTTGTGTGGAGTTTTTCTTGGTTTGTATTTTTCTCCTTTATAAAGTGGGAATAATGATACTCTAAGTGCTCTGAGACTTACGAAAATTTTGCAAGCAGAAGAGCTATTTGAAAAGATGGGAAGAAGGCTTGCACAGAAAAACACCCCATAACCTCTTTTCCTTCCAAAAGTGTAATGAGAACAGTTGATCAATGTAAAATCAGACCCACATTTATAATCAAACACACTGGAAACATGCTAAATGTTGTTAATATTTTAATTCAAAATCTGCTTTTGAAAAAACTATTAAAGAGAATGATAAATTTTTTCTTTGGTTTCCTGTTACCCTGGAAGGGAGGATGATCTTCCAAATCTGCCAACTATCTGCAGTTACTGCCTTATTATAGAGTTGGAATTTGTGATCTTAGTGTGTGAATGTGTAGGATACTCATACTGCAGGTATGAAAAGAAGACTCTAGAAACCTTTGCACTTCTACCTGCGTGTAACTGGAGGGGCATAATAAGAACTTTGCTTTCCCTAGGTAATCTGCTGGAGAAAGCTTTGCAATCAACTCTGTCATAGTCCAGGTGTAAGACTGGTGGCCAGTTACCTCAGATATCTAAGACTTGACTTCTCAGGCTTGCTTTAGCAGGAGCCACTCATCTTTTTTCTGGAATGTAGCCTTGAAAATGCAAAATGGTACAGAGCAATTCAGACTTACTCTTGAGGTGGAGGAGAAGCAGTGAAGCTCTCTCTCCTGCAGTGGGCTTTAGGGTTGAACGCTGCTGAGTCTTCCTTCGCCAGGTACCATAACATTGCAAGCTGACTCCTTGGGGTAGTTTAGTTGTTTTTGTCCAGGGGGAAAAGTGTGTTTTTTTGGGGAGATGTGTTTATGTTTTGTGCCTATAAGCAATGGAAGAGACTATTTCATTGTGCCTCTGCTGATGAGATTCAAGGCTGATCATACCCCAGGCCTTACTGGCAGCTCTGAGTCTTTTCTGTCACAAGCTTGAAGCAATGGGAAGTGTTGCACTTGTGGAAAAAAATGGAGAGCAAGGCTAAGGAAAGCCAAGATTCATTGAAAGAGTAACAAAACATGGCAGTTCAGTTTCTTACTGCTTTGTTTGCTCTACAGCAGTGTTTCAGGTGGTTTGTTGGGGTAAATTTGCATTTTTTGATTGAATGGAGTGAAACCCTGAGATGCTACTTGTTCTTTGTATCCTATAATTTGCCCTAATAGCTAGTGTGACAACACTTACCTTCCCAATATTAGATATAGGGCTCCAGTAGCAAATGAGCATAGAGAGTAATTGCTGCTCCTTTTACTGTACTTCTGTGGACAGTATATATTGTGGATGGTATTTTTTGATATAATTTGGTTCTTGTTTATGTATATATACTACCTTTCTCAAATGCGATTTTCCAGTATACTCAGGCTTCTTTACAGTGGTAGTTTTTGGCTGCTCTACGTGCCTTTCTTGGGAATCAGTTGTCCACATTGACCTTTCTCACTCAGAGGCAAGAGCCATGGTTGTTTGTCTGTAGTTCTAGTATAGTGGGGGTTTAGGTTTTACTCTCCTTCCCAATATATTGTAATTTAAACAGGAGACAAAGCACACCAAATTGTAGGACCACAGTCCATTAGCAAAAGTAGGTGTTTGGTATTATCATACTTCATTACTGTTGCTTTAAAGTTTCACCTTAGGTTACAGAGCTAATAGGTATCTTGGCTACACAAGTGTTAGCAGAAGTAATAAGAGGTTACTGGAACTCCTTAAATATTTTACTGAAGCCTTAGGAAGCCTCTAGGTATGTTTACTTTTAGATAACTTTACAAAGACATGGAAGATGCTACTGTTTCATAAATAATGTTTGTGCTGATATTAGCAGAAGTATTTGAATGTGTTGTAGTTTGTAGGTTCTTCATGCTCTCAGCAGGAGTCTTAGCTGTACTATGTAACGTGTACCTAGTTGTGCATCTGGGACTATTCATTTCACTGGAACATGCAGTCTGCCTTTGAATCTCATCTTGCAAATTCTTAAGCCCGTGTATACCTCTGTAGCTTTTATGTTACCTCACTTAAGACATCTGTACTCCCTAATCACTTGTTTAGAAAACTTTAGATTAAATTTTCTTGTGTCTGTGGTTGATTTCATAGAATCATAGAATAGTTAGGATTGGAAAGGACCTCAAGATCATCTAGTTCCAACCCCCCTGCCATGGGCAGGGCCACCTCACACTAAACCATATCACCCAAGGCTTCACCCAGTGTGGTTCTGTTGATATGCTAGAGGGAACGAATGCCATTCAGAGGGACCTTGACACACCTGTGAGGTGGGCTGATGCTAACCTCATGAGGTTTAACGATGCCAAGTGCAAGGTCCTACACCTGGGTCGGAGCAATCCCAGGCACAGGTACAGGTTGGGCAAAAAGGAAATTCATGGTAGTCCTGCGGAGAAGGACTTGGGGGTGTTAGATTTATTTTACATGTTTTCAGTATACTTTTAGGTTCAGAAGGATCCAGTAGTAGATGCTCTGAAACAGAGGAAGATGTAACATGCTACTTGCCACAGAACATTACACGTATCATTGCATTTCTCAGGATAAATGAGCTACAAGGACTTGTTACGGCTTTCTGAAATTTTTAGCTATGCCTCTCCTTTTCAAAGCCCCATCTGTTTTCCCCATTTTCCTGTTCCTCAGTTTCTTTGTGGTTGTGTATCAACCTTGACAGTTTGTTTCCTCCTTTTATCTTTCCTTCACTAATCATCTGCTCTAATTTTTTTTTTAATCTCTTCAGCAGGTCTGTTCTTGTTTTCTTGCAGCAGTCTGGGTGATCATCATCAAACACTTTCTACAGATTAGAAAGCTCTGCTGGGCAGAAGCTAGGAGCTTCATCCACATCTTGATAACTTGAGCTACTTGTCAAGCAGTATGTTGCTGATCACGGAGAAGGGAGGTGTGCTGAGTATCAGTGTAGCTGAGTGCAACCCACAAGCTCAGGGCTCTGTAAGAAGTTAACTGCAGCTATGAATAAAAGGGGAAATGGCTACAGGAGGTAAATCCTTTATTAGGACAAGCAGAGTTAGCTAGGACTTTCTAGGTCCCCACTGCTAATCCCCAGAGACACCCTGTTCCTCTCACATCCAGAGCTGATACTTGCAGACCCACTCACCCCTGCTTGCTCCTAGGGTACTTCACTAGCTTGTTGGCTAGTTCAGCTTGATGTTCTGTAGCCATAACACACAGCTGCTCTTGCTCCAGTGGCTGGCACCATGGACACAGGGACCCTCTGGCCTGTGATCTGCTGCAGCTGCTCGTACCCACACCCCCATACACACACATGATTAAGAGCCCCTTGCCCAGGAAAGACATAGAAAGGAATTTCATGAGAAAGCAGGACAGACTGTCCTGATCAGCTGAAGGGCACAACCAGGCAAGCATACTGACCAATATTTACACTTGCCTCTCTTTTTCACACTTTTGTTCTCCAAATCACCTAACCATCTCCCCTTGCCTGCCTTTGGTTCTGCCCCTAGACATCCTATAAGTTCTGTGCAATCCTGAGCTATGTTTGTGTGCGTCCTGTGATGTGTCCCACCCCTAAGCAACAATGCTCTTAGTCTAAAAGATGTTCAGGGAGCTGTTCCCAGTGGCCTACACTGATGGGCTCCATGCCCAGACAGTAGAGCTGAGGCTGTGCCCAGGCAGCCGCAGGCAGGTTGGTTGTTGCTTGGGAGACCTTGACTTATGCCACTCTCTGGGTTTGTGCAGATTTGCCTTTGGGCTGATGGCTTCTGAGATGGACCTGGGAGCAGCCTGCCATGGTGTTGCTTGGTCTTCTCCTCTGCTATTGCACCTCTGGGCTTCTCTGTGGCTGTGCAGATCAGCTTTTCTCAGAACCTGACCCTTTTCACCATACTCTCATCCCCTCAGTAGGTACTCTAAATGAATGCTCTACAGTGTACTGCTGAAACACATCCCAGAGAAAGAGTGTATGCCAGCCAGGGCAACGTCCTGGGTACCTGCCTAACATATTACTAATTTCACAGCTCATTCATTATGTGCAAAAGATGTGAAAATGGTTGGTTGCCAGGGCACAGTGATTGGAGAGAAAACATGAAAAAAGGGACATAGAGCAGATGTTTCTGCTGGTATTTCTGTGGCAGTTGGAAAAGTTGAATTGTGTTGACACTGCAAATTGCTTAGTGATTAATGGAAATGACAGAGATGATGCATTGGTTCTGAATTGGTGTCATGTTGATAGAGAACATCTTGATTGAGATACTGCAAATGAGCTGATATGAGCATTTGTTTCTGTAATGTTTTAGTTCTTTTCTGTTAGAAATAAGTGCTCAGCTCCTTTGGAAAAGCCTTTTTGGTCAAGTGTTTGTGTGTATAGCAGTTGTTTTGTAGGTAAGCTGTTGTTTGGTGTGGTTGGTAGCTTTTCAAACATCAGCTTTTCATGTGAGGTTTAAAAAAATATTTTATTTGACATGGGGTTTTCTTATCAAAGTTTTACTCAACTAAAATTTCAGTTGAGTAATACACCCAAGTGAGGTACCATGTTTTTCTTCACAGGATTGCTGGTTCCAGTAGGATCAGATATAAAAATGGGGGACTGGGATGGAAAGAAAAGGGAAAAGGGGCAGGAAATGGTGACATTTGCAGCTGTAAAAATTAGACTTAGTTAGACTTAATTACAGTCTTTGAAATAAGCATGGGGATAATGTATTTTGGGATTAGTAATCATGAATAAGCAAAAACTGATACTATGAATTTTTAAAGCTCTGTTATATCTTTGTGCAGCTGAGCATTATCTAACATTGAGGAATGTCAGACAGATCAAATGCTCTGATATGCAAGACAGGAATGAACTAACATGAACTTGATGGGGAAGTATCTGTGGGTTTAATCTGTGGCTTTGCTATTTGTAGCCACTTACAGAAGTCTTGTATTAAAACAGGATTCCAGATATCTTTTAGCTTTGACCTAAATTTACTGGAGTCATCTCCCGTACTTTGGCCTGTATAGAATTTGCTGAGGTTTTAATTTGTATATCTTGGTACACTTTAAGAGTGCAACCAGGAATTTGTATTGCACAGCTGGGAATGTGTCAATCCAGGCTTTTACCTTGACTCCTCTTTTCCATTGTCCTGACAATACAGAGTAAGTGGGAGCAGATAATCATATGTTAGGAGTATGCATTTTTCATACATAGCTTTTATACCAGTCTTGAGGCCTTTTGCATGGGAGAGAGGAATAGGATAGAAGGGGGCAAGATGTATTGCCAGTGTTGTTCCTGTTGTCTCCCAGCTGGAGAAGACTCAAACAAGCTTCAGGCAGCTTTGAAGCTTCCTGTGGCTGGGACCAGTGTAAGACCAGCACAAGCATGGTGAATGTCTAAGTTTCTTTGACAGCATCCCCCTCAGATGCAGTTCCCAGTAAGGTTACACAAAGATGCCAGATCACCCAGATTTAAGATGAAAGTGTGCCTTCACTGGAGATATTTAGCGTGGCTTGCAGTTCTCCTTTTCAATTGCTTTTACTCTGAACAGTGTTTATTTCGGGCCCAAAGACCCATGCCAGAATGCAGCTGGTTTGGGTTTTTTTTAATGTTTTGTGTATCCTTGAATGATTTGATACTCAAAAGCACCTTGTTAAAAATTGGTGTCTAATTATACTACCTCTTTCTTTTGATATCTGTAGGCTGACACTGCTACAAGGATGCTAATTGCCTAATCTATGGCTTCTAGCTTAAAATCACTGCTAAATTTGTTCAAAAATCCATTCTGGATTTAAATTAATTTCTCTCTGCCCTCCATTCCCCAGCCTAAAGCAAAGAAAGAGCTAAGATAAGAGAGAAAAAAGAAGCATCTTTGCTTTTGCCATAAATGGGCTGTTTTTCTTCTGTATTCATAGCGAATTCTTGAGTTGCAGTACTGTATGATAACTCAAATGACAGTCTTCACCCCCACAGTAGTAACTTTATTATCCCAGTGGCAAATAAATGGCAAATAAATTAGTGCTCTCTTACTTTGATGGCAACCTCTCTACTTTGTTCCCTTTATTACTGCAGTGGTAATGGTCTTGTTTGTAACTTACAAAAATTAGCCTAGAATCAACTGTACACAAACATGGCAAATTTCCATGTATATTTTGATGTTCCATTCCATTTTTATGGGGCAGATTGGAATATTGAGCTAATAATGAGAATTCTTTACAAGTTCATTAGCTCACAGTAGAAGGCAGAGAGAGTGTGAGGCAGGTACAGCAGCTGGGGAGGTGGCAATCCATAATTTCAGAGTCTTAAGAAGGCTGAAGCTCAGATCAATGGAAGCAGGAAGAGGGCTTATGCTCAGTCACGAAGGGGCTTTGCTGATGGGAAGTTTAGTGTCATGACAGCCAATGCAGCAGCAGACAACAGTGTACACGAGTCCAGCCATAAGGCACTAAAAGTCTTTCTGTTGGCTTTTGTTCCCAGTTTTTTTGAAGTGTGCATATATGTATTTCCTAAATGTATATAATATATATAATATTAAATATATAGTTATGTATAATGTGTATTTAAAGAATAATCTTTCTTTTGGAAGGTGTTTTCAGGGTTTTGAAATGCAGAGCAACTGAGCAATAGGAGAAACTGTGCTTAGGAGGGGTTAACCACCTGTAGAAGCAGAGGTTGAGGAAAACTGCTTTTCTGGTTTTGAGTTGTAGGTTTAGAATTTTTTCATTTCTGTAGAAGTGGGCTTTATTGCTGGCTTATTTACCTTTGTAGTTCACTTCCTGTGCTTCCATGAATGAGGGAAACACTGTTTCAGAATGAGTTGTCAGAGGTGTAGCTTGTGGGATGTGCAAATCCTGCTGTGCTGGGCATTGTCCACTTTTGTATGCTGAGTTTCATAAAAAAGACGGGAGAGTCCAGAGCACAGCAAGAATATTCTAGCACCTAGGAAACACAACCTGTGGCCAAGATGAATAAACTTGGCCTTTTTGATGTAAAGAAGAGATTCGTATTTGCAAATAGACAAAAGATGGCTGCAAGGAGGAGTAAAGTAAGGTGTTGTCAAATTCGTGGTGTATTGAAAGAGGAATGAGTAGTTGCAGCAGAGCAGCCTCGTGGTATAGAGTGAGTGAGGTAAATTCAGATGCTGAAGGGCTGGTGGAGCTCTAGATTGCCTCAGTGTGTTGAGGAATTAAACCAAGGGAGATCTGGAGCAAGAGTATGTCAGCAATGACAACAGGGGTGTAATTGAGCTTTTCTGAGAGATGGATTAGGTGATCTCTGAGGTTCATCCCAGCCATGTGATTCTGCTGTTACATTCATTATGCTTTTGATAAAGATGCTGCTTTTTTTTCCTGGCACTTATTTTTTATTTATTGCTTAAAATACAGTTTGAGCAATTGAACTGCCTTTTCCCAGAACATGCAGTGGAATGATGTTAAGAGTAACAAAACAAAACCCTTAGGCTTCTGTTAACTTGTACTTGAACTGCCATGAGTAAAATAGTAGTGTAGTGTGTAATAGTCTCTTGCTAATCTCACTGGGGCACAGTGAAAGAATGGTGTTTTGAGCTCTTAGAATTCATGTGTTTGTGCTAGCCAACTGTGAGAGCAAAGCAGGGGTTCATACAGTGATTGTATCCCAGAAAACAGTCACATCTGTTTCATTCTGAAGGTGTGTGAAGGTGCCAGATGGTGTGCTTTTGGGACCTGTAATAGCTCAGCTCAGCATCTGGCTGTGGAGGTAACCTAGTTGTGGTTAAGAAGTAGTGCTTGATAATTATGTAGCAGGCAAAAACAGCAAGAAAAAAATCCTAAAAGGAAAGTCCTGACTACCTAAGAATCTTTTCTGTGGAGGATTGGGTTGTGTTTGGTGCTTTTAATGGTTTGAGGCTCTTTTAGGTAAGTGTTCTTACACTTGGGAAGAAAAGTTGAATTGTATTGGAACAGCTCAAAACATTTTACTTATATCTGCACTTCTGCATTGGAACGTCACCATTCTTCAGCTTTAATTTCCTCTTTCTATCACTATTTGATGGAGGGGTTTTGGATGATGGTTGTGGGTGTTTCTCCTTGGATTTTGATCTGTAATTTGATTTAGATTTCAGCTCTCATAGCTGAAGGTGTTGGGAGCTTCTGTAAACTGACAGCCTGAAAAAGTTGGAAGGGGTGAACAGGAATGTTCAGCTGAAGGTCCCAACCACATTTACTTTGCCAACAGCAAATGAACAAGGGCACTCTTGGCATTTGGGAATCTGGCAAAAGGTACTTCAGAAAACCTTTCAAACTAAGAATAATCAAGGTCATATTTTAAGTTATAGTTCTACAAATTATTAAACCCTTCATTAAGCTTTCAGATTTGGGTTATTTTGTTTGCAATAAGGATAAGTACAATAGAATTGCAAACAGGAAAGGTATCTAGCAAAAGGTGTGTGTGTGCGCACATGCATAGATATGATGTGGAGGGATTTCCATACCAAAAATATACTTGTTGTATAAAAGTAAACATTGTTATAGATAGCTATGCTTTACCACAAATTGGTGTAACTAAATTGCAGTGCTGAGCACTTTTAAGATAGTGGATCTGTGGATTTCTAGCAATGCTTCCGTCTGATTATCATATCTGAAAGGGTTACTTCACTTTTCAAATGTGAGGTATAAAAGTAAATACTTGTTCACGCTTATTTTGTCTGACTTCAACAACATGTCTACCAAGTTTAACTGTAACTGGAGACTGAACATTTTTACTTATTTTACTGTTCCAGTTCTTAGGCATTGTAAGGATGAGTTCCAAATACAAGAGTTTTATACCCAACTTCACCCAACTGTCAGATGCGAGGTTTGGTTATGATCATTGCAACAATAGTCCTACAGAGTAACAAGAATGTTGAGTTAGGGTTGCATCGTGGTGTCTTTTTGTGGGGCTTTTTAAAAACATTTTAATGTACATGAAGCAGTAGAGCATGCCAGCAGCATCGTGTATTCTTACTGTCAGAATGCAGTTCTGGAATTCAGAAGGAGTTTAGTTCTCATATGTAACCTTGAGTCATGGTGATGTTTCTAGTTTATTTAGCCTACTTTAAAAAATGGTGATGTTTCTCCACCATGCATCATTGGAATGCATGAGGGTGGGGTTAGGTTTGTTGCACAGGCAAACTACCACTGTCAGAGCAGAAGTTTACAGTGTATGTATATTAACATTTTCAGTGTTGCACTAGATGATCTGAATATATACTGCAATAAAGCAACCAGTGAAACACATTCCTTTTTTTTAAAATCAACTGCAGTTGTGCCACTGTTGTGTGCATCTGTTTCTTGAGAAGCTTGGGGGTTTCTTCCCCCTTCCTAGTCTGTTTTTCAGCCTTTTATTTAAGGGGCTGAGGAGTTGAAAGCAGCTTGAGTGGTGTAAACCCTAGCACCTTGCAGTCTAGCTTTCAGGTTTTTTTCTGGGAAGTTGAAAGTGATGGAGCATCGTAGCAGGACTTTGTGGATCTGATGTAGTGCCTACTCTGTCACTTTTACCATCATTTAATTCCATCAGTTCCTGGGAATCTGCACCTTTCCTATGTCCCTGTAAAGCTGAGATTTACTCCTGTATTAGGAGCAGTATAAAGGAGTGTATCCCCTGCAGAGGCACATTCACTGACAGAATCAAAACATTATAACACATTCGTTGTGACACACAGTGCTGACTGTCGTGCTAGGTCTTCTATTTGCAATGAGTTTTGGACTTACTAAAGGAGGCTATTTGTCAGTCCTGTATTTAAAGCTGTCCTTTTACACAGTGATGCAGAAACAGTAGTTCAAGATGCTACTGAAACTCTGTGGGAACATCATATAGGATGAGAGAGTTGATAAATCCTTTTTGTCATTTGACTCTTCTGGCTTCTAGAGATTGCCAGCAGCTGTACCACCTGTGTGGGATAACTGTCTCTTGATCTTTATGCAAGTCAGAAAGTAAAACAGGAGTGAGAACATCTGCTTCCCTCAGCAAAGAGCCATTGAGCTCTAAGAGAAGCTGACTTTTCCAAACTTTTGGGTAACAGTCTGGAGCTAGGAAAAGCTATTCTGTATAACTGGTTTTCTGAACCATTTGCTTCAAGTGTTTAAAATAGAGGATCCTAGAAGCTCAGAAATGAGTGTCCTCTCCAGCTCGGTGGCACTTCCAGTTTGGGGTTCAGTTAAGCTGTAGGAGTGGAAAAGAACCTGTGAAGAAATGCAAAATGAAGATGCTGTTAAGGTCTGCCTGGTAACAAGGGCTTTTGTTAGGTTTTGTTTCGCTCTAAGCTTCACCCTTAGTCTGCTTCCCAAGTCAGTCCTTACTAACAGAAACTTCTCAAGCCCACTGTTGTGGATATTATCTTAGTCAATGTGAACTCCAGAATGTATTCATAGTTGCCTTTGTCAGCTGATTAAAATAACTGGATTTTCTGCCCACACTAAGAAGCTTAATATTTCACATCAAAAGTTAAAAAGAGATTTTTTTTTTCACATTGAAGGTTTTTTTTTAAAATGTTTTACCTTGTGTTACAACACAAGCCCTTTCAGATTTTAGCATGAAATGGATTTGGTTGTCTCCACTTGAGCTGTATTATTCAGGTGATTAAACTTTAAAAAGACTACAGTGTTTTTATTAAGCTCTTTCTAGTTTTGATTCTTTTTGTATGAGATTTTTGCCTGACCATAAGACATTGGATCACTGTTCTGGCTGGGTTTTCACCTCTCAGTAGACACCTTGCTGTAGATAGCAATGCAATATGAAAGCATGTCAAGTTAAGAGTGAGGAAGCCATTCTGGATGTATTATGCTAGAAGAGGCTTATCTGGACGTCAAGGCACATACGAGTTTTACTTTTGAGAGATTTTGAGGTGTAACACTCCAGAAGTTCCTTAAAGGTATATACATCATGTGTTTAAACCAACTACCAAGAAAGCAAATACACTTTGGCATTTTACTTCTGCTGGTTTGAAAAGCAGAAACCTATTGCCCTTGTGTCTTTAGTCCTTCAATTATGTGGAGTTTTCCCCATCTTCCAGAAGAAGTCAGCGCTAAAAGATCCTTCTCTATATTTCTCTGCCTCCTTCTCCGTGGATACATGCAACCATTTCTCCTTATTCATATTTGAGCACTGTAGACTTTATATCCAAATCTTGCATTTCATTTACTTTTAATTTCTTGGCTCTGATAAATCTTTTGCTTGTTTATTGTAACCTTCATCAACTTTGATATTTGTGGTGGACTCTTCCTTGTTGTTGTATTCTGTTCGCCTTTTCTTTTGTATTTTAATGTGCCCAGGTGACTTCTAAAACAATGTTCAGTGCTAATAATCTATTCTAGGTGTTCTTTGGGTTTCATAATTTCTGTTTTCACCTGTTCATGTGTCTTATATATGACTGAACATTTCATGCAGGGTTTCAAAAGCCCATTAAAAAGTAACATTGAATTACAAGGTCATCCTGTGTTGTTTCCCTTTCTATGTCATGTTCTACATCTGTGACATCTTGCTATCATGTCTTGCTGACATCCCCTTTGCAGTGGCCTTCTCTGCCTGCTAGTTTCCGCTTTTGTTCTGATGGTTCAGTGAGGGGCTACCGTTTGCCATCTGAAGTCAACAGAAAGGTCTCTTTCTGTTATAAAGAGTCTTCATACACTGGAACATGATGTTCACTGTTTCCTATTGCATCTTGATTACCAGTTATACTGTCAGTATATCAACTTCACTTACCCCTTCATTTTGTCCCTATACTCCTGTGAAGTGATTTCTGTCCTTGAGCTAGAACCCATCCATTCATTTACTTGCATTTTTAAGTTTCTTAACTATGCAACTGCATATGGATAAAACCTGCTAAAACCCAATCACACGCTCCTGGCATTTTACAAGTTGAATTTAGAATATTTCACTCTTCTGTCTTTATTTGAAGAATTTTTACAGTTTGGTCTTTGACATCATGTTGAAGCTTAACAAATGCTTACATATTCAAAAGCAACCTGTTCTGTGCTCTAATTCTGAGAACTACCTACCTAATGTGCTTTCCTTTTCCCATTCCAGGAAAACAGAAGGAAGGGTATTATATCTAAGCCCTTTAATTTCCTGTAAAAAATACTCAGTAGGGATAAATGAGTATCTGATTAACCAGTGTAACTTGGTTTTGTCTTCCGTAGAACACTTATCTCTGAACTGTGGCAGTATCTCTGTACCAAGATAGTCCTGTCTTCTTGAAAAGAGCAAACCTAGAGTCACATGGCTCTATGTCAAGATGGGATACTACAGAGACAAAACTCCCTTGACTTTCTGAAAGAGTTTAGAAAATGAAAACAGCTGACTTTTGGGAGATCATGAACAGTATTTGTCATCTGGAATACATCTGTTAAAATTTGAGACATCACTGCAGCTGTACATGAACAGGGCTGGTATTCAGTGATTGTATTTAGGTAGCATGGAGAGAGTTAGAGAAGTATTTCAAAAGAAAATTGGTTCTGAATCCCTTAGGAAATCTGCATGAAGTGTCTGAAAACAGGCAAAGGGTTTCCTTGATAATGAAGAAACTTGCTTACCTTAGTTTGGGGAGGAAGGGGAAATGGCTTGGAATATTTCACAGTTAAAGTGTCTTAACAGTGTCTATTTCGTGTATAGAAGTGACTTTAGACCCTGTAATGAACATATAAAACCTTCCAGGAAATTCTCTTGTAGCATCAACAGTTTTTAGCTTTGTATTCATGCCACAGCCAAATGGGAGACTTTTTTAGCTCTGCTTTTCCTCCTGCATCTTTATAGTTGGAGGCCTCTAAATGTGTGTTTGTGTGAGATCAGTTACTCATCAGAGCCCAGTGAAACAGCTCATCCTTATGGACATTTGAAATAAAGCCAGTCTTAGCCAGGAGATTGCTTGCAAGAATTGCCAACAAATTAGATGGATTTTTAGAGTGGATATGAAGTCTGGTTAAACAAACATTGCATTTCCTTTAGCAGCTGATTGATTGATTCCAAACAAAAAAGCTGTACCATCTGTTCCTTGGAAAACAAAGCAGCATTACACATTCCTCCTCTTAAATACTGCATAGAAAAATATTTACATAGTTTACCAGTTATATGTATACAAACACACCAACTTGTATAAACTACCAGTTTGACTTTTTCTATGCCTGAAATGATTTAATTCATTCATATACAACTTTGTAATAGTCATGTGTTTCAAAGAGAATATGGGAATTACTAGAAAAGCTTCTACCTATAATGCTTATCATCATGCTGGAGCTATTAATCATAACACAATTTGACAAGCAGTTTTATTACTTGAAATAAAAAACAGTATGGAGAGGTCAAGGAAGAAATAGAAGGAAAACTCCCTGCTAAAGCAATTAAGCTTCCAGTAAATAGGGTGAAATTTTAGACCTCACTGGAACAGAGTATTATTTATGTAGATCAGTAAAAGGGGAGCTGCAGAGCTGTGTAGAGACAAGTATTCCATATAGTGAGAAATTTAATTTTTGAAACGTCATGTTATTCTGAGTTGTGATAAAACCTGAAAAATCCTAAAATTTACACCAAAAAGCTTCCAGTTTTCTTTCTGTTATCTTCTAAAAGTATGTTGTGTTAATGAAAGTGTCGCCATTCATGATGTAAAGCTTAAACCACTGTATTAAACAAAGTTCTGAACCACAGTATTTTCAGGAATGGTTTAAAGATACTCTTAAAGTTTGGTTGTTCCTCCCCCTCCCACCCACCCTCTCCCCGAGCTGAGTTGCTGGAATTCTCTTCCTATTGTGGCTTTCTATCACATGCCAAAAGAATCAAATTGTGTGCCTCAAGCTTTTAATTGCATGTGTTTCGTTTGGAGAGATGCTTTGTTGCCTGTGAATGTCAGTGACATTACTTTAATCTCAAGGGTATAGTTCTTGTTATATAAATAAAGACAGTTTGTTGTCATTATGGATTTTTTACTTCAAGATATGAAGATCCTAATTGTTGTGGTTTATTTCATTACAGCTATTCATGAACTCTCTTGTGAAGCATACAAACACTTGGGCAAAACTTCAAATTACTACTGGATAGATCCAGATGGCAGTGGGGCACTGGGGCCTTTGAAAGTTTACTGCAACATGACAGGTAAATGCATATTATTTGCTAATTCAGTTTTTGTTGGTTTTTTTTTTTCTTTTAATGTACTTGGGAGAAGAAGTCTGTTCATAATTCATATTTCTAAGCAAAAGGAAAATAATTGCTAAAAGCTTTCACATGAGAGAGGTCATCAAATCTGTAGCCACCATTCAGTATAGTCTGAGTAAGGTATTAGTTATCCATTCCATAAGCTTTGCAAATCACAGCTGTTAATTAGCCTTAACTGGCCTCTGTCCTCAGTGGTGCATCATTGTTTACAATAAAGACTAGATATATATGGCTATTTGGCAAAGTTATTATATATCAACATATTTTGTGGTTCAGTAATGTCTGTGTTCATGGAGTCCTGTAGAAGGCACAAGTGTCAGACGTTTTTTCTGTCCAGGTATTGCTGACTGTCACATACCACCACAGGCAGGGAAGAGAAATTAATTGCAAGTCAAAAACCAAACCACAGGAGTTACGTTTTTTTTGCCTGTTTTATCCTTTTAACTGGTGTTAGAAGAACATACCTCGTTTAACTTGTGACACCGCATATATAACTACATTAACTTTTGGGGTAGTTGTGTGGATTTCTATGGTTAACACTGCTTTTGCATAAACAGTTTCTCATCTTGGCATACTCATCAAGATGTCTTGGTTGTCTGTGTTGCCATGCTGAGGCAAAAAAAAGGTGATAATGAGAAAAGGGGTCAGTTTTTGCAGTCAGGAGTGTATTATTTCTTTGGTCTGTTAATGCATGACAATTATCTCAGCACTTTTTCTGATACAAAATACTGAGTAACTGAGACGAGAGACATGTCTTCCGGCTTTCCCCTGTGTCTGCAGAATGAGTTTGAATTTCAGTCTGTTTGCATTGAAAATCGGGCATACATGCAAGTCCTTGAACTTCAGCAACATGAATGCAAAAGCACTATCTACTGAAGGTAGAAATGGCAGCTCTGCCTCTTTTGGAATCACAGTTCCTGAAGTTCACGTACCTCTTCCTGAAAGCAGAAACGTGTTTCTGTCTGTGCATGGGAGAGATTGAGAGGGACAGAGAGGGGAAAGCTGACTTGAAGTGGGATGAGTGGCATATGCAGCAGACCCCAGGTCAAGTGCTCATAGGTGGACAGCCTGCTGGAGAACAGATGGCGATTGTTTCATGTTGCCATTAATGTCTGCATTTGTTTAATAAAAACATACGTAAAAGTAGCCCAGTCTAAGATCTGGGAGTAACATCAGTCCTTCTTGGAGTAGACATGCCAGCTAGTCTGTTCTAAGGCACAGGTATAAAGGCAGTCTTTCAGAGAAGTGGATCCTGACCCATTTAGACTTTTTAAAATCATAACTAGCACCTTGAACTGTATCAGAAGCTAACCAGGCAGACACTGCATGGAACAATGCCAAAAGCTGCTGACAGATTATAGCCATTTCAGCTCTTTAGGAGAACTGCTGTGTTCAGCCTTAGCTATAGCTTTTGGGTAATCTTGAAGGGTAACTTTGTAAATTGAAAATAATACCACTCTAGTGGTGTCAGGCACAAAAGAGTACACCTATCTAGTACCACAGTGTTTCTCATTCATGTTACATAAAAAGCAGCACATCCTGGTAGCTTGTGCAACACTGGGAAACAGATCATGAACACCAAGACAGATGACTTAGTGCTCATTCCCTTCATGTGGATATGACACATGCTGTGGAAAAATGAGTTTTCTGTGTTAACTGAATCACTCTCATCAGCAACTCTTTCCTACAGGAAAGACATTTTGCATTAATATCTGTGTAACTATTTAAATTGTCAGTATAAGAACCTAACAGACCTATTTAATCATTAAATGCAAATGGCTGCAATATATATGTGAAAATTGATGGGAAGTAATTTTAATC
The DNA here is from genome assembly GCF_012275295.1 of Melopsittacus undulatus. Classification (NCBI taxonomy): domain Eukaryota; kingdom Metazoa; phylum Chordata; class Aves; order Psittaciformes; family Psittaculidae; genus Melopsittacus; species Melopsittacus undulatus. Next base: position 147,896,820 of record NC_047527.1, read on the forward strand.
TTTGCCTCAAAAAAAGCAGAAAGGAAAGGCTACTCTGACAATTGTTTTTGGATAGCTTAAAGCACATCATCTACATACATACTGTGGAGTGCTTACACACTGCAGCTGTTAAAGCTTTCATTTTCATTTGATTAGGGGTTTGCTTAAGCACTGAAGACTGGAGGGTAAAGAGCTACTTTCTGAGGAGAACATTGAAAACACCCTAAATCTTTTTCTGAACTGATATAGAATATTATCAGTAAGATAGGTACTAGTGAAAAAGTAGTGTTATGTTACTTGAGGTCTTTAGTTTGCTTAATCAGTAACACATTCCTATAGAACTCTGCAGTAATGATGCATATCTTGTCATATAACAAAAGGCACTATACCATATTGGAATAAGAGCAGAATTCTCAATTTTATTATCAAAACTGTGCAGGTTTCTAGTATTACTAGTACTGTATTTGAAAATGAGCTAGCTGAATTGCAGTTATGTTTTTTTCTGAACACGAAGCTAAGTAACCTTTAGATCTAGCTGTACTGAATAGTAGTATGTGGAGTATACTGAGTGAAAAAAACACTTCTTCATATGGCAGGGTAGTGATATTTCAAATCAATAGAAAAACATCCTTAACTGTATTTCTCCCTCAGGCCTGAAAGTAAAATCTGAATGTTTGTATGAACACTATGTTAAACATCTCTATATTAAATTGCTACTCAAGATACTAACAGACATTTTAAATATCCCTTGTTTCACTCAGGTAGAACTAGCAAGTAAGAACATCTTAATGACTAAAAAGTTAGTGTAAAAGTGTAACCAGCTAGTTGGATTCCTGGAAAAAAAAGCCCCACAGGTTAGTGTAGCAAAGCTTCCTAAAACAAGGTGGTTTAACAGTTGCGTGCTGCTTTCACAGTTACTGTAGTACAGCTTTATTGGTGCAAACTGTTGGAGAGCAAGCTGCACAATCACTTGATTATAAACCTTTAGGGGCAATGGCAGTATCCTGAAAAGCCACTGAAATTGTGTGCTTCAAAGTGGCATCTTTAGCCCTTGAAAATGCTGTATCACAAATCCCGTTGATTCATCATTATGACAGTGTCTCACGTACAGGTTCTGTAGTCAAAGTACTAGATTCCCAAATATGACAAAGTGTGGTTTTCTTTTTTAAGAGAAAATTGGTGTGGTAGAAACAGTATGTCTGGATGTGTTTCTGTGCATAATCTATAGCTATCCTTAGTGTGTCTTAATTTAGTAAACTGGAGGAAGTCATGGTGAATTCTACCCTTCACATATGTTGCTGTGGTAGTAAAAATTGTTCTAATTTTTGAGAGGTCCTGACATTTCAATAGTGCAGTCAATCACAGAAATACATATGTGTGTGTGCTCCCCACAGCAATTCATGTCCTCTGTAAACTATTCAGTGTTGTCAAAGAAATCCCAGAGCTCCCCTATTCTTTTGTCCTTGTCTTCTCTAAATAAGCCTCATAATTGCAGTGCTGTGTTTTGATAGCAAAGAACCAAGGACTTATATTTTATGTGCTCATAGTGGAATTAAAATGTTTAGATGCCATGTTCAGGTATCTATACCTGCTGTAGTAACACAGCTTTTCAAAATCTAGGGCATTGCAGTAGGTGTTCAGCAGTTTTCCAAATACTTACCAAGGAAGTTTTGTTTCTTTTACTAAAACCAATATTGAAACTGTTGAGAGTTGTAAAGTTGGAACTTTTCAAATTAACTTACAGAAAAATATTCCACAGAGCTGTGATGTGGCATAATATTTACCCAATAGATTTTCAGTTTAGCCCAGCTGTGATCTTGGGCAAACAGGGAAGTCTTCCAAAACTGTGTCATCTTAAGGCCAAGACTTTTTCAGAGGAAGATCCACATTGCAGAGTTAGAGTCTGCATTGCAGCATGTTTTTCAGAAAGTGGAGGGTTCCTATCTCAGGATGCAGTTTGAAGCTTACCATTTTCTCTTAAACTGTCATTAGAATAGTAGCTGTAGTGGAAAGAACTGCTCTTTTAAAAATACCTTGGAAGATGTAAACTTGGATTATAGTATAGCTTCACCCTATGCTCTGTGTGTAGCTTTATATTTATGAATCTTGATTCAGTTTCCTCTTGCAGTTTTTCTTTCAGTCCCATGGAGAAAGACAGACACAAACAAGTTTATTATTCCTTACTTCTAATGTTTCTTTTTAACTCCTCTTCCCAGGAAGGTAGGGAAAAAGGTATCACATCAGTAAGCTTACCCTGGTACCATATTGTGTGTTTGCCCTGCAAGAGTTTTCAGGGCAGAGGGTAAGGAATAAGTAGAGAAACAATTCATAGGGACCATAAACAGTTATTTATCCTAATGGCTGTATGAAACATCAGTGAAAGAGGCGGGCCGTCACTTCCTTAGTTCCTTGAGTCTTTCTGCTGAGGATAGGGAAATCATGGTAAGTTGAGTATGAAGTGGAAAACCCACATATTTTAATGTTTGATTCAATCATTTGAATAGCTGACTGTCAAGGAAATTTTAAAGTTAATTTCACTTTTTGATAGTGAGTCATTAATAATAATTATTATTTAATTAAATCCTAAGTCAACCATTTAACTTATTAGTGAAGAACAGCTAGTGAGTAGGCTGGACTGTAGCTAAGTCATTGCAATTGAAAGGTGTTTTCAGCAAATTATGGCACTTCTGTTTCCTTTTGAGGAGACAGGTGATCATTTTGCTTTTGGGGGGTTTAAAAGTAATTCTTATAGTGAGATAAATTACTTTAACTTCTATCTGTGGATGATGAAGTGCTTCCATAGGGTAATGTACAGACTAAATTACAGGGAGCCTATTTGCTTATCATTGTATCAGATGTCTTAGCAGTTTCGATCTGATAGATTCTTCTTAGTGAAAACCATTATGAATTCTGTTAATCTATGGCTACCAGTTTTCTATTTTGTATTCAAACAAAATTAGGCTCCCTCTTCACTGCTAGAAACAAAATAATGGAAGAACCATTTTTCGTATCTATTTTTCTGTACAACTGGAATACCTATGTAACATTAAAAGAGAGCTAAGAAGAAATATATCTGAATAAAGAAGTGCTCATCTGGGAGAGCCTTATCTTCCTGATGTGTAGCAGTTAGCTTGTGTTGGTACTCCATACTCCAGTGGGAAAACCAATGTCAGCCTAATGTATGCATTACTTTCCTGGTTCATCTTGCTACAAAAGACTTAAATTCCGTTCTCCACCTAAAACGGGTATTCAAAAATATTGTTTATAAAGAAAGTATAATGAATCAATTCCAGATTTCTAGCAGTCATCTCAGTGGCAGAATTCCTTTTTTGAAACTTCACAAGTAAATAATTTTATTGAAATGGGGCTAAAGAAGTGTTTTTGGGGATTTAAGTGGTCTATTAAAAAATCAGTCTGTCTTAGAATAAAATAATAATGCAATAAAGCAAATGCTGTAACTTTCAGTGTATCTGAAATTAATTGAAATCTGTGCTTAGGATTAACTTTGAGCAGAACATGAATCCAGTTAATCCAGTTGGCAATGATGCTGTACATAGTTACGATTATATAATATATCCTGAAGTCAAGTCAGCCACTCAGGTAAGCCTTGTAAGGTTGTTACAAGTCTTACGAGACTTGTAAGGCTGTTCTGCCTCCTCCGCTTCCTCTGTTGTTGTTTCTGCCTCCGCCACTTCCTTTGTTGTTTTTGCCTACGCAGCTTCCCCTTTGTTATTTTTGACTCCTCAGCCTTCCTCTTTGTTGCTTTTGCCTCCTCCGCTTCCTCTTTGTTCTTTTTGCCACCTCCGCTTCCTTTCTTGCTGTTCTTGCCTCCACCGCTTCCTGTGTATTTGTTTCTGCCACCTCCACTGCCTCTGTGGTTCTTTTTCCCTCCACCACTTTATCTTTCATGTTTCTGCCACTTCCGCTTCCTCTCTTCTTCTTTTTGCAAACTCCGCTTCCACTTCGTTGTTTCTGACACCTTCGCGTCCTATTTTTTTGTATTTGCCACCTCTGCTTCCCCTTTGTTGTTTTCGCCACCACCATTTTCTCTGTTCTTTTTTTTCCACCTCCGCTTCCTCTTTGTTGCTTTTCCCATATCCGCATCCTGTTTGTTGCTTTTGCCTCCTTCGCTTATCCTTTCTTACTTTTGCCTCCTCCGCTTCCTTTGCTGCTTTTGCCTCCTACGCTTCCTTTATTGTTTTGACCACCTCTACTTCCTTTGTACTTTTCGCTACCTCCGCTTCCTCTTTGTAGTTTTTGCCACCTCCGCTTCCTCTTTGTTCTTTTTGGCAGCTCCGCTTCCTCGTTTTAGTTTTTGCCACCTCCGCTTCCTCTTTATTCTTTTTGCCACCTCCGCTTCCTCTTTGTTGTTTTTGCCACCTCCGCTTCCTCTTTGTACTTTTTGCCACCTCCCCTTCCTCTTTGTAGTTTTTGCCACCTCCGCTTCCTCTTTGTTCTTTTTACCACCTCTGCTTCCTCTTTGTAGTTTTTGCCACCTCCGCTTCCTCTTTGTTCTTTTTGCCACCTCCGCTTCCTCTTTGTTGCTTTTCCCATATCCGCATCCTGTTTGTTCCTTTTGCCTCCTTCGCTTATCATTTCTTGCTTTTGCCTCCTACGCTTCCTTTATTGTTTTGACCACCTCTACTTCCTTTGTACTTTTCGCTACCTCCGCTTCCTCTTTGTAGTTTTTGCCACCTCCGCTTCCTCTTTGTTCTTTTTGCCACCTCCGCTTCCTCTTTGTAGTTTTTGCCACCTCCGCTTCCTCTTTGTTCTTTTTGCCACCTCCGCTTCCTCTTTGTTCTTTTTGCCGCCTCCGCTTCCTCTTTGTTCATTTTGCCGCCTCCGCTTCCTCTTTATTCTTTTTGCCGCCTCCGCTTCCCCTTTGTTCTTTTTGCCACCTCCGCTTCTTCTTTGTAGTTTTTGCCACCTCCGCTTCCTCTTTGTAGTTTTTGCCACCTCCGCTTCCTCTTTCTTTGTAGTTTTTGCCGCCTCCGCTTCCTCTTTGTTCATTTTGCCGCCTCCGCTTCCTCTTTGTTCTTTTTGCCGCCTCCGCTTCCCCTTTGTTCTTTTTGCCACCTCCGCTTCCTCTTTGTAGTTTTTGCCACCTCCGCTTCCTCTTTGTAGTTTTTGCCACCTCCGCTTCCTCTTTCTTTGTAGATTTTGCCACCTCCGCTTCCTCTTTATAGTTTTTGCCACCTCCGCTTCCTCTTTGTTCTTTTTGCCACCTCCGCTTCCTCTTCGTTGTTTTTGCCACATCCGCTTCCTCTTTGTAGTTTTTGCCACCTCCGCTTCCTCTTTGTAGTTTTTGCCACCTCCGCTTCCTCTTTGTTCTTTTTGCCACCTCCGCTTCCTCTTTATTGTTTTTGCCACCTCCGCTTTCTCTTTGTTTTTGCCACCTCCGCTTCCTCTTTGTAGTTTTTGCCACCTCCGCTTCCTCTTTGTTCTTTTTGCCACCTCCGCTTCCTCTTTGTAGTTTTTGCCACCTCCGCTTCCTCTTTGTTCTTTTTGCCACCTCCGCTTCCTCTTTGTTCTTTTTGCCACCTCCGCTTCCTCTTTGTTCTTTTTGCCACCTCCGCTTCCTCTTTGTAGTTTTTGCCACCTCCGCTTCCTCTTTGTAGTTTTTGCCACCTCCGCTTCCTCTTTGTAGTTTTTGCCACCTCCGCTTCCTCTTTGTAGTTTTTGCCACCTCCGCTTCCTCTTTGTAGTTTTGCCACCTCCGCTTCCTCTTTGTAGTTTTTGCCACCTCCGCTTCCTCTTTGTTCTTTTTGCCACCTCCGCTTCCTCTTTGTTCTTTTTGCCACCTCCGCTTCCTCTTTGTTCTTTTTGCCACCTCCGCTTCCTCTTTGTAGTTTTTGCCACCTCCGCTTCCTCTTTGTAGTTTTTGCCACCTCCGCTTCCTCTTTGTAGTTTTTGCCACCTCCGCTTCCTCTTTGTAGTTTTTGCCACCTCCGCTTCCTCTTTGTAGTTTTGCCACCTCCGCTTCCTCTTTGTAGTTTTTGCCACCTCCGCTTCCTCTTTCTTTGTAGTTTTTGCCACCTCCGCTTCCTCTTTGTACTTTTTGCCACCTCCGCTTCCTCTTTGTAGTTTTTGCCACCTCCGCTTCCTCTTTGTAGTTTTTGCCACCTCCGCTTCCTCTTTGTAGTTTTTGCCACCTCTGCTTCCTCTTTGTAGTTTTTGCCACCTCCGCTTCCTCTTTGTTCTTTTGCCACCTCCGCTTCCTCTTTGTTCTTTTGCCACCTCCGCTTCCTCCTTCTTTTTTTTGCCACCTCCGTTTTTCTTTGTTCTTTTTGCCACCTCCGCTTCCTCTTTGTTCTTTTTGCCACCTCCGCTTCCTCTTTGTAGTTTTTGCCACCTCCGCTTCCTCTTTGTTCTTTTTGCCACCTCCGCTTCCTTTTTCTTGTTTTTGCCACCTCCGCTTCCTCTTTGTTCTTTTTGGCACCTCCGCTTCCTCTTTGTAGTTTTTGCCACCTCCGCTTCCTCTTTGTAGTTTTTGCCACCTCCGCTTCCTCTTTGTAGTTTTTGCCACCTCCGCTTCCTCTTTGTTGTTTTTGCCACCTCCGCTTCCTCTTTGTTCTTTTTGCCACCTCCGCTTCCTCTTTGTACTTTTTGCCACCTCCGCTTCCTCTTCGTTGTTTTTGCCACCTCCGCTTCCTCTTTGTTCTTTTTGCCACCTCCGCTTCCTCTTTGTAGTTTTTGCCACCTCCGCTTCCTCTTTATTGTTTTTGCCACCTCCGCTTCCTCTTTGTAGTTTTTGCCACCTCCGCTTCCTCTTTGTTGTTTTTGCCACCTCCGCTTCCTCTTTGTTGTTTTTGCCACCTCCGCTTCCTCTTTGTTCTTTTTGCCACCTCCGCTTCCTCTTTGTAGTTTTTGCCACCTCCGCTTCCTCTTTGTAGTTTTTGCCACCTCCGCTTCCTCTTTGTAGTTTTTGCCATCTCCGCTTCCTCTTTGTAGTTTTTGCCATCTCCGCTTCCTCTTTGTAGTTTTTGCCACCTCCGCTTCCTCTTTGTAGTTTTTGCCACCTCCGCTTCCTCTTTGTTCTTTTTGCCACCTCCGCTTCCTCTTTGTAGTTTTTGCCACCTCCGCTTCCTCTTTCTTTGTAGTTTTTGCCACCTCCGCTTCCTCTTTGTACTTTTTGCCACCTCCGCTTCCTCTTTGTAGTTTTTGCCACCTCCGCTTCCTCTTTGTAGTTTTTGCCACCTCCGCTTCCTCTTTGTAGTTTTTGCCACCTCCGCTTCCTCTTTGTAGTTTTTGCCACCTCCGCTTCCTCTTTGTTCTTTTGCCACCTCCGCTTCCTCTTTGTTCTTTTGCCACCTCCGCTTCCTCCTTGTTTTTTTTGCCACCTCCGCTTTTTCTTTGTTCTTTTTGCCACCTCCGCTTCCTCTTTGTTCTTTTTGCCACCTCCGCTTCCTCTTTGTACTTTTTGCCACCTCCGCTTCCTCTTCGTTGTTTTTGCCACCTCCGCTTCCTCTTTGTTCTTTTTGCCACCTCCGCTTCCTCTTTGTAGTTTTTGCCACCTCCGCTTCCTCTTTGTAGTTTTTGCCACCTCCGCTTCCTCTTTGTAGTTTTTGCCACCTCCGCTTCCTCTTTGTTGTTTTTGCCACCTCCGCTTCCTCTTTGTTCTTTTTGCCACCTCCGCTTCCTCTTTGTACTTTTTGCCACCTCCGCTTCCTCTTCGTTGTTTTTTGCCACCTCCGCTTCCTCTTTGTTCTTTTTGCCACCTCCGCTTCCTCTTTGTAGTTTTTGCCACCTCCGCTTCCTCTTTATTGTTTTTGCCACCTCCGCTTCCTCTTTGTAGTTTTTGCCACCTCCGCTTCCTCTTTGTTGTTTTTGCCACCTCCGCTTCCTCTTTGTTGTTTTTGCCACCTCCGCTTCCTCTTTGTTCTTTTTGCCACCTCCGCTTCCTCTTTGTAGTTTTTGCCACCTCCGCTTCCTCTTTGTAGTTTTTGCCACCTCCGCTTCCTCTTTGTAGTTTTTGCCATCTCCGCTTCCTCTTTGTAGTTTTTGCCATCTCCGCTTCCTCTTTGTAGTTTTTGCCACCTCCGCTTCCTCTTTGTAGTTTTTGCCACCTCCGCTTCCTCTTTGTTCTTTTTGCCACCTCCGCTTCCTCTTTGTAGTTTTTGCCACCTCCGCTTCCTCTTTCTTTGTAGTTTTTGCCACCTCCGCTTCCTCTTTGTACTTTTTGCCACCTCCGCTTCCTCTTTGTAGTTTTTGCCACCTCCGCTTCCTCTTTGTAGTTTTTGCCACCTCCGCTTCCTCTTTGTAGTTTTTGCCACCTCCGCTTCCTCTTTGTAGTTTTTGCCACCTCCGCTTCCTCTTTGTTCTTTTGCCACCTCCGCTTCCTCTTTGTTCTTTTGCCACCTCCGCTTCCTCCTTGTTTTTTTTGCCACCTCCGCTTTTTCTTTGTTCTTTTTGCCACCTCCGCTTCCTCTTTGTTCTTTTTGCCACCTCCGCTTCCTCTTTGTACTTTTTGCCACCTCCGCTTCCTCTTCGTTGTTTTTGCCACCTCCGCTTCCTCTTTGTTCTTTTTGCCACCTCCGCTTCCTCTTTGTAGTTTTTGCCACCTCCGCTTCCTCTTTGTAGTTTTTGCCACCTCCGCTTCCTCTTTGTAGTTTTTGCCACCTCCGCTTCCTCTTTGTAGTTTTTGCCACCTCCGCTTCCTCTTTGTTGTTTTTGCCACCTCCGCTTCCTCTTTGTTCTTTTTGCCACCTCCGCTTCCTCTTTGTAGTTTTTGCCACCTCCGCTTCCTCTTTGTAGTTTTTGCCACCTCCGCTTCCTCTTTGTTGTTTTTGCCACCTCCGCTTCCTCTTTGTAGTTTTTGCCACCTCCGCTTCCTCTTTGTAGTTTTTGCCACCTCCGCTTCCTCTTTGTAGTTTTTGCCACCTCCGCTTCCTCTTTGTAGTTTTTGCCACGTCCGCTTCCTCTTTGTTCTTTTTGCCACCTCCGCTTCCTCTTTGTAGTTTTTGCCACCTCCGCTTCCTCTTTGTAGTTTTTGCCAGCTCCGCTTCCTCTTTGTAGTTTTTGCCACCTCCGATTCCTCTTTGTAGTTTTTGCCACCTCCGATTCCTCTTTGTAGTTTTTGCCACCTCCGCTTCCTCTTTGTTCTTTTTGCCACCTCCGCTTCCTCTTTGTAGTTTTTGCCACCTCCGCTTCCTCTTTGTAGTTTTTGCCACCTCCGCTTCCTCTTTGTTGTTTTTGCCACCTCCGCTTCCTCTTTGTTCTTTTTGCCACCTCCGCTTCCTCTTTGTAGTTTTTGCCACCTCCGCTTCCTCTTTGTAGTTTTTGCCACCTCCGCTTCCTCTTTGTAGTTTTTGCCACCTCCGCTTCCTCTTTGTAGTTTTTGCCACCTCCGCTTCCCCTTTGTTCTTTTTGCCACCTCCGCTTCCTCTTTGTAGTTTTTGCCACCTCCGCTTCCTCTTTGTTCTTTTTGCCACCTCCGCTTCCTCTTTGTTCTTTTTGCCACCTCCGCTTCCTCTTTGTTCTTTTTGCCACCTCCGCTTCCTCTTTGTTCTTTTTGCCACCTCCGCTTCCTCTTTGTTCTTTTTGCCGCCTCCGCTTCCTCTTTGTTCATTTTGCCGCCTCCGCTTCCTCTTTCTTCTTTTTGCCGCCTCCGCTTCCCCTTTGTTCTTTTTGCCACCTCCGCTTCCTCTTTGTAGTTTTTGCCACCTCCGCTTCCTCTTTGTAGTTTTTGCCACCTCCGCTTCCTCTTTCTTTGTAGTTTTTGCCACCTCCGCTTCCTCTTTGTAGTTTTTGCCACCTCCGCTTCCTCTTTGTTCTTTTTGCCACCTCCGCTTCCTCTTCGTTGTTTTTGCCACATCCGCTTCCTCTTTGTAGTTTTTGCCACCTCCGCTTCCTCTTTGTAGTTTTTGCCACCTCCGCTTCCTCTTTGTTCTTTTTGCCACCTCCGCTTCCTCTTTATTGTTTTTGCCACCTCCGCTTTCTCTTTGTTTTTGCCACCTCCGCTTCCTCTTTGTAGTTTTTTGCCACCTCCGCTTCCTCTTTGTTCTTTTTGCCACCTCCGCTTCCTCTTTGTAGTTTTTGCCACCTCCGCTTCCTCTTTGTTCTTTTTGCCACCTCCGCTTCCTCTTTGTTCTTTTTGCCACCTCCGCTTCCTCTTTGTTCTTTTTGCCACCTCCGCTTCCTCTTTCTTGTTTTTTGCCACCTCCGCTTCCTCTTTGTAGTTTTTGCCACCTCCGCTTCCTCTTTGTAGTTTTTGCCACCTCCGCTTCCTCTTTGTAGTTTTTGCCACCTCCGCTTCCTCTTTGTAGTTTTTGCCACCTCCGCTTCCTCTTTGTAGTTTTTGCCACCTCCGCTTCCTCTTTGTTCTTTTTGCCACCTCCGCTTCCTCTTTGTAGTTTTTGCCACCTCCGCTTCCTCTTTGTTCTTTTTGCCACCTCCGCTTCCTCTTTGTTCTTTTTGCCACCTCCGCTTCCTCTTTGTTCTTTTTGCCACCTCCGCTTCCTCTTTGTAGTTTTTGCCACCTCCGCTTCCTCTTTGTAGTTTTTGCCACCTCCGCTTCCTCTTTGTAGTTTTTGCCACCTCCGCTTCCTCTTTGTAGTTTTTGCCACCTCCGCTTCCTCTTTGTAGTTTTTGCCACCTCCGCTTCCTCTTTGTTCTTTTTGCCACCTCCGCTTCCTCTTTGTAGTTTTTGCCACCTCCGCTTCCTCTTTCTTTGTAGTTTTTGCCACCTCCGCTTCCTCTTTGTACTTTTTGCCACCTCCGCTTCCTCTTTGTAGTTTTTTGCCACCTCCGCTTCCTCTTTGTAGTTTTTGCCACCTCCGCTTCCTCTTTGTAGTTTTTGCCACCTCTGCTTCCTCTTTGTAGTTTTTGCCACCTCCGCTTCCTCTTTGTTCTTTTGCCACCTCCGCTTCCTCTTTGTTCTTTTGCCACCTCCGCTTCCTCCTTCTTTTTTTTGCCACCTCCGTTTTTCTTTGTTCTTTTTGCCACCTCCGCTTCCTCTTTGTTCTTTTTGCCACCTCCGCTTCCTCTTTGTAGTTTTTGCCACCTCCGCTTCCTCTTTGTTCTTTTTGCCACCTCCGCTTCCTTTTTCTTGTTTTTGCCACCTCCGCTTCCTCTTTGTTCTTTTTGGCACCTCCGCTTCCTCTTTGTAGTTTTTGCCACCTCCGCTTCCTCTTTGTAGTTTTTGCCACCTCCGCTTCCTCTTTGTAGTTTTTGCCACCTCCGCTTCCTCTTTGTTCTTTTTGCCACCTCCGCTTCCTCTTTGTACTTTTTGCCACCTCCGCTTCCTCTTTCTTGTTTTTGCCACCTCCGCTTCCTCTTTGTAGTTTTTGCCACCTCCGCTTCCTCTTTGTAGTTTTTGCCACCTCCGCTTCCTCTTTGCTGTTTTTGCCACCTCCGCTTCCTCTTTGTTCTTTTTGCCACCTCCGCTTCGTCTTTGTAGTTTTTGCCACCTCCGCTTCCTCTTTGTAGTTTTTGCCACCTCCGCTTCCTCTTTGTAGTTTTTGCCACCTCCGCTTCCTCTTTGTTGTTTTTGCCACCTCCGCTTCCTCTTTGTTAGTTTTTGCCACCTCCGCTTCCTCTTTGTTCTTTTTGCCACCTCCGCTTCCTCTTTGTAGTTTTTGCCACCTCCGCTTCCTCTTTGTAGTTTTTGCCACCTCCGCTTCCTCTTTGTAGTTTTTGCCACCTCCGCTTCCTCTTTGTAGTTTTTTGCCACCTCCGCTTCCTCTTTGTTGTTTTTGCCACCTCCGCTTACTCTTTGTTCTTTTTGCCACCTCCGCTTCCTCTTTGTAGTTTTTGCCACCTCCGCTTCCTCTTTGTAGTTTTTGCCACCTCCGCTTCCTCTTTGTTCTTTTTGCCACCTCCGCTTCCTCTTTGTAGTTTTTGCCACCTCCGCTTCCTCTTTGTAGTTTTTGCCACCTCCGCTTCCTCTTTGTAGATTTTGCCACCTCCGCTTCCTCTTTGTTCTTTTTGCCACCTCTGCTTCCTCTTTGTTCTTTTTGCCACCTCCGCTTTTTCTTTGTAGTTTTTGCCACCTCCGCTTCTTCTTTGTTCTTTTGGCCACCTCAGCTTCCTCTTTGTTCTTTTTGCCACCTCCTCTTCCTCTTTGTACTTTTTGCCACCTCCGCTTCCTCTTTGTAGTTTTTGCCACCTCCGCTTCCTCTTTGTAGTTTTTGCCACCTCCGCTTCCTCTTTGTTGTTTTTGCCACCTCCGCTTCCTCTTTGTTCTTTTGCCACCTCCGCTTCCTCTTAGTAGTTTTTGCCACCTCCGCTTCCTCTTTGTTGTTTTTGCCACCTCCGCTTCCTCTTTCTTGTTTTTGCCGCCTCCGCTTTCTCTTTGTTGTTTTTGCCACCTCCGCTTCCTCTTTGTAGTTTTTGCCACCTCTGCTTCCTCTTTCTTTGTAGTTTTTGCCACCTCCGCTTCCTCTTCGTAGTTTTTGCCACCTCCGCTTCCTCTTCGTAGTTTTTGCCACCTCCGCTTCCTCTTTGTTCTTTTTGCCACCTCCGCTTCCTCTTTGTAGTTTTTGCCACCTCCGATTCCTCTTTGTAGTTTTTGCCACCTCCGCTTCCTCTTTGTCGTTTTTGCCACCTCCGCTTCCTCTTTTTTTTTTTTGCCACCTCCGCTTCCTCTTTGTAGTTTTTGCCACCTCCGCTTCCTCTTTCTTTGTAGTTTTTGCCACCTCCGCTTCCTCTTTGTTCTTTTTGCCACCTCCGCTTCCTCTTTGTAGTTTTTGCCACCTCCGCTTCCTCTTTGTAGTTTTTGCCACCTCCGCTTCCTCTTTGTTGTTTTTGCCACCTCCGCTTCCTCTTTGTAGTTTTTGCCACCTCCGCTTCTTCTTTGTTCTTTTGGCCACCTCAGCTTCCTCTTTGTTCTTTTTGCCACCTCCTCTTCCTCTTTGTACTTTTTGCCACCTCCGCTTCCTCTTTGTAGTTTTTGCCACCTCCGCTTCCTCTTTGTAGTTTTTGCCACCTCCGCTTCCTCTTTGCAGTTTTTGCCACCTCCGCTTCCTCTTTGTAGTTTTTGCCACCTCCGCTTCCTCTTTGTAGTTTTTGCCACCTCCGCTTCCTCTTTGTAGTTTTTTGCCACCTCCGCTTCCTCTTTGTTGTTTTTGCCACCTCCGCTTCCTCTTTGTTCTTTTTGCCACCTCCGCTTCCTCTTTGTAGTTTTTGCCACCTCCGCTTCCTCTTTGTAGTTTTTGCCACCTCCGCTTCCTCTTTGTAGTTTTTGCCACCTCCGCTTCCTCTTTGTTGTTTTTGCCACCTCCGCTTCCTCTTTGTTCTTTTTGCCACCTCCGCTTCCTCTTTGTTCTTTTTGCCACCTCCGCTTCCTCTTTGTAGTTTTTGCCACCTCCCCTTCCTCTTTGTAGTTTTTGCCACCTCCGCTTCCTCTTTGTTCTTTTTGCCACCTCCGCTTCCTCTTTGTAGTTTTTGCCACCTCCGCTTCCTCTTTGTAGTTTTTGCCACCTCCGCTTCCTCTTTGTTCTTTTTGCCACCTCCGCTTCCTCTTTGTTCTTTTTGCCACCTCCGCTTCCTCTTTGTTGTTTTTGCCACCTCCGCTTCTTCTTTGTTCTTTTGGCCACCTCAGCTTACTCTTTGTTCTTTTTGCCACCTCCTCTTCCTCTTTGTACTTTTTGCCACCTCCGCTTCCTCTTTGTAGTTTTTGCCACCTCCGCTTCCTCTTTCTTTGTAGTTTTTGCCACCTCCGCTTCCTCTTTGTAGTTTTTGCCGCCTCCGCTTCCTCTTCGTAGTTTTTGCCACCTCCGCTTCCTCTTTGTTGTTTTTGCCACCTCCGCTTCCTCTTTGTAGTTTTTGCCACCTCCGCTTCCTCTTTGTAGTTTTTGCCACCTCCGCTTCCTCTTTGTTCTTTTTGCCACCTCCGCTTCCTCTCTATTGTTTTTGCCACCTCCGCTTCCTCTTTGTAGTTTTTGCCACCTCCGCTTCCTCTTTGTAGTTTTTGCCACATCCGCTTCCTCTTTGTTCTTTTTGCCACCTCCCCTTCCTCTTTGTAGTTTTTGCCACCTCCGCTTCCTCTTTTTTCTTTTTGCCACCTCCGCTTCCTCTTTGTAGATTTTGCCACCTCCGCTTCCTCTTTGTTCTTTTTGCCACCTCCGCTTCCTCTTTGTTCTTTTTGCCACCTCCGCTTCCTATTTGTTCTTTTTGCCACCTCCGCTTCCTCTATGTAGTTTTTGCCACCTCCGCTTCCTCTTTGTTCTTTTTGCCACCTCCGCTTCCTCTTTGTAGTTTTTGCCACCTCCGCTTCCTCTTTGTTCTTTTTGCCACCTCCGCTTCCTCTTTGTAGTTTTTGCCACCTCCGCTTCCTCTTTATTGTTTTTGCCACCTCCGCTTCCTCTTTGTTCTTTTTGCCACCTCCGCTTCCTCTTTGTAGTTTTTGCCACCTCCGCTTCCTCTTTGTTCTTTTTGCCACCTCCGCTTCCTCTTTGTAGTTTTTGCCACCTCTGCTTCCTCTTTGTAGTTTTTGCCACCTCCGCTTCCTCTTTGTTCTTTTTGCCACCTCCGCTTCCTCTTTGTAGTTTTTGCCACCTCCGCTTCCTCTTTGTTCTTTTTGCCACCTCCGCTTCCTCTTTGTTCTTTTTGCCACCTCCGCTTCCTCTTTGTAGTTTTTGCCACCTCCGCTTCCTCTTTGTTCTTTTTGCCACTTCCGCTTCCTCTTTGTTGTTTTTACCACCTCCGCTTCCTTTTTGTTCTTTTTGCCACCTCCGCTTCCTCTTTGTTCTTTTTGCCACCTCCGCTTCCTCTTTGTTCTTTTTGCCACCTCCGCTTCCTCTTTGTTCTTTTTGCCACCTCCGCTTCCTCTTTGTTCTTTTTGCCACCTCCGCTTCCTCTTTGTTCTTTTTGCCACCTCCGCTTCCTCTTTGTTCTTTTTGCCACCTCCGCTTCCTCTTTGTTCTTTTTGCCACCTCCGCTTCCTCTTTGTTGTTTTTGCCACCTCCGCTTCCTCTTTGTAGTTTTTGCCACCTCCGCTTCCTCTTTGTTCTTTTTGCCACCTCCGCTTCCTCTTTGTTGTTTTTGCCACCTCCGCTTCCTCTATGTAGTTTTTGCCACCTCCGCTTCCTCTTTGTTCTTTTTGCCACCTCCGCTTCCTCTTTGTAGTTTTTGCCACCTCCGCTTCCTCTTTGTTCTTTTTGCCACCTCCGCTTCCTCTTTGTAGTTTTTTGCCACCTCCGCTTCCTCTTTATTGTTTTTGCCACCTCCGCTTCCTCTTTGTTCTTTTTGCCACCTCCGCTTCCTCTTTGTAGTTTTTGCCACCTCCGCTTCCTCTTTGTAGTTTTTGCCACCTCCGCTTCCTCTTTGTACTTTTTGCCACCTCCGCTTCCTCTTCGTAGTTTTTGCCACCTCCGCTTCCTCTTTGTAGT
Organism: Melopsittacus undulatus; assembly: GCF_012275295.1. NCBI lineage: Eukaryota > Metazoa > Chordata > Aves > Psittaciformes > Psittaculidae > Melopsittacus > Melopsittacus undulatus. The sequence goes on from NC_047527.1 coordinate 147,912,128, forward strand.
TTTTGCCACCTCCGCTTCCTCTTTGTTGTTTTTGCCACCTCCGCTTCCTCTTTGTAGTTTTTGCCACCTCCGCTTCCTCTTTGTAGTTTTTGCCACCTCCGCTTCCTCTTTGTTGTTTTTGCCACCTCCGCTTCCTCTTAGTAGTTTTTGCCACCTCCGCTTCCTCTTAGTAGTTTTTGCCACCTCCGCTTCCTCTTTGTAGTTTTTGCCACCTCCGCTTCCTCTTTGTAGTTTTTGCCACCTCCGCTTCCTCTTTGTAGTTTTTGCCACCTCCGCTTCCTCTTTGTAGTTTTTGCCACCTCCGCTTCCTCTTTGTTCTTTTGCCACCTCCGCTTCCTCTTTGTAGTTTTTGCCGCCTCCGCTTCCTCTTTCTTGTTTTTGCCGCCTCCGCTTCCTCTTTCTTGTTTTTGCCGCCTCCGCTTCTTCTTTCTTGTTTTTGCCGCCTCCGCTTCCTCTTTGTTGTTTTTGCCGCCTCCGCTTCCTCTTTGTAGTTTTTGCCACCTCCGCTTCTTCTTTCTTTGTAGTTTTTGCCACCTCCGCTTCCTCTTCGTAGTTTTTGCCACCTCCGCTTCCTCTTCGTAGTTTTTGCCACCTCCGCTTCCTCTTTGTTGTTTTTGCCACCTCCGCTTCCTCTTTGTAGTTTTTGCCACCTCCGCTTCCTCTTTGTTCTTTTTGCCACCTCCGCTTCCTCTTTATTGTTTTTGCCACCTCCGCTTCCTCTTTGTTTTTGCCACCTCCGCTTCCTCTTTGTAGTTTTTGCCACCTCCGCTTCCTCTTTGTTCTTTTTGCCACCTCCCCTTCCTCTTTGTAGTTTTTGCCACCTCCGCTTCCTCTTTTTTCTTTTTGCCACCTCCGCTTCCTCTTTGTAGATTTTGCCACCTCCGCTTCCTCTTTGTTCTTTTTGCCACCTCCGCTTCCTATTTGTTCTTTTTGCCACCTCCGCTTCCTCTATGTAGTTTTTGCCACCTCCGCTTCCTCTTTGTTCTTTTTGCCACCTCCGCTTCCTCTTTGTAGTTTTTGCCACCTCCGCTTCCTCTTTGTTCTTTTTGCCACCTCCGCTTCCTCTTTGTAGTTTTTGCCACCTCCGCTTCCTCTTTATTGTTTTTGCCACCTCCGCTTCCTCTTTGTAGTTTTTGGCACCTCCGCTTCCTCTTTGTAGTTTTTGCCACCTCCGCTTCCTCTTTGTAGTTTTTGCCACCTCCGCTTCCTCTTTGTAGTTTTTGCCACCTCCGCTTCCTCTTTGTAGTTTTTGCCACCTCCGCTTCCTCTTTGTAGTTTTTGCCACCTCCGCTTCCTCTTTGTAGTTTTTGCCACCTCCGCTTCCTCTTTGTAGTTTTTGCCACCTCCGCTTCCTCTTTGTTCTTTTGCCACCTCCGCTTCCTCTTTGTTGTTTTTGCCACCTCCGCTTCCTCTTTGTTGTTTTTGCCACCTCCGCTTCTTCTTTGTTCTTTTGGCCACCTCAGCTTCCTCTTTGTTCTTTTTGCCACCTCCTCTTCCTCTTTGTACTTTTTGCCACCTCCGCTTCCTCTTTGTAGTTTTTGCCACCTCCGCTTCCTCTTTCTTTGTAGTTTTTGCCACCTCCGCTTCCTCTTTGTTCTTTTTGCCACCTCCGCTTCCTCTCTATTGTTTTTGCCACCTCCGCTTCCTCTTTGTAGTTTTTGCCACCTCCGCTTCCTCTTTGTAGTTTTTGCCACATCCGCTTCCTCTTTGTTCTTTTTGCCACCTCCCCTTCCTCTTTGTAGTTTTTGCCACCTCCGCTTCCTCTTTTTTCTTTTTGCCACCTCCGCTTCCTCTTTGTAGATTTTGCCACCTCCGCTTCCTCTTTGTTCTTTTTGCCACCTCCGCTTCCTCTTTGTTCTTTTTGCCACCTCCGCTTCCTATTTGTTCTTTTTGCCACCTCCGCTTCCTCTATGTAGTTTTTGCCACCTCCGCTTCCTCTTTGTTCTTTTTGCCACCTCCGCTTCCTCTTTGTAGTTTTTGCCACCTCCGCTTCCTCTTTGTTCTTTTTGCCACCTCCGCTTCCTCTTTGTAGTTTTTGCCACCTCCGCTTCCTCTTTATTGTTTTTGCCACCTCCGCTTCCTCTTTGTTCTTTTTGCCACCTCCGCTTCCTCTTTGTAGTTTTTGCCACCTCCGCTTCCTCTTTGTTGTTTTTGCCACCTCCGCTTCCTCTTTGTAGTTTTTGCCACCTCCGCTTCCTCTTTGTAGTTTTTGCCACCTCCGCTTCCTCTTTGTTCTTTTTGCCACCTCCGCTTCCTCTTTGTAGTTTTTGCCACCTCCGCTTCCTCTTTGTTCTTTTTGCCACCTCCGCTTCCTCTTTGTTCTTTTTGCCACCTCCGCTTCCTCCTTGTAGTTTTTGCCACCTCCGCTTCCTCTTTGTTCTTTTTGCCACTTCCGCTTCCTCTTTGTTGTTTTTACCACCTCCGCTTCCTTTTTGTTCTTTTTGCCACCTCCGCTTCCTCTTTGTTCTTTTTGCCACCTCCGCTTCCTCTTTGTTCTTTTTGCCACCTCCGCTTCCTCTTTGTTCTTTTTGCCACCTCCGCTTCCTCTTTGTTCTTTTTGCCACCTCCGCTTCCTCTTTGTTCTTTTTGCCACCTCCGCTTCCTCTTTGTTCTTTTTGCCACCTCCGCTTCCTCTTTGTTCTTTTTGCCACCTCCGCTTCCTCTTTGTTGTTTTTGCCACCTCCGCTTCCTCTTTGTAGTTTTTGCCACCTCCGCTTCCTCTTTGTTCTTTTTGCCACCTCCGCTTCCTCTTTGTTGTTTTTGCCACCTCCGCTTCCTCTATGTAGTTTTTGCCACCTCCGCTTCCTCTTTGTTCTTTTTGGCACCTCCGCTTCCTCTTTGTAGTTTTTGCCACCTCCGCTTCCTCTTTGTAGTTTTTGCCACCTCCGCTTCCTCTTTGTAGTTTTTGCCACCTCCGCTTCCTCTTTGTAGTTTTTGCCACCTCCGCTTCCTCTTTGTAGTTTTTGCCACCTCCGCTTCCTCTTTGTAGTTTTTGCCACCTCCGCTTCCTCTTTGTAGTTTTTGCCACCTCCGCTTCCTCTTTGTTCTTTTGCCACCTCCCCTTCCTCTTTGTTGTTTTTGCCACCTCCGCTTCCTCTTTGTTGTTTTTGCCACCTCCGCTTCCTTTTTGTTCTTTTTGCCACCTCCGCTTCCTCTTTGTTCTTTTTGCCACCTCCGCTTCCTCTTTGTAGTTTTTGCCACCTCCGCTTCCTCTTTGTTCTTTTTGCCACCTCCGCTTCCTCTTTGTTCTTTTTGCCACCTCCGCTTCCTCTTTGTTCTTTTTGCCACCTCCGCTTCCTCTTTGTAGTTTTTGCCACCTCCGCTTCCTCTTTGTAGTTTTTGCCACCTCCGCTTCCTCTTTGTACTTTTTGCCACCTCCGCTTCCTCTTTGTTCTTTTTGCCACCTCCGCTTCCTCTTTGTTCTTTTTGCCACCTCCGCTTCCTCTTTGTAGTTTTTGCCACCTCCGCTTCCTCTTTGTAGTTTTTGCCACCTCCGCTTCCTCTTTGTTGTTTTTGCCACCTCCGCTTCCTCTTTGTAGTTTTTGCCACCTCCGCTTTCTCTTTGTAGTTTTTGCCACCTCCGCTTCCTCTTTGTAGTTTTTGCCACCTCCGCTTCCTCTTTGTAGTTTTTGCCACCTCCGCTTCCTCTTTGTAGTTTTTGCCACCTCCGCTTCCTCTTTGTTCTTTTGCCACCTCCGCTTCCTCTTTGTTGTTTTTGCCACCTCCGCTTCCTCTTTGTTGTTTTTGCCACCTCCGCTTCCTTTTTGTTCTTTTTGCCACCTCCGCTTCCTCTTTGTTCTTTTTGCCACCTCCGCTTCCTCTTTGTAGTTTTTGCCACCTCCGCTTCCTCTTTGTAGTTTTTGCCACCTCCGCTTCCTCTTTGTAGTTTTTGCCACCTCCGCTTCCTCTTTGTTCTTTTTGCCACCTCCGCTTCCTCTTTGTTCTTTTTGCCACCTCCGCTTCCTCTTTGTTCTTTTTGCCACCTCCGCTTCCTCTTTGTAGTTTTTGCCACCTCCGCTTCCTCTTTGTAGTTTTTGCCACCTCCGCTTCCTCTTTGTTGTTTTTGCCACCTCCGCTTCCTCTTAGTAGTTTTTGCCACCTCCGCTTCCTCTTTGTTCTTTTTGCCACCTCCGCTTCCTCTTTGTAGTTTTTGCCACCTCCGCTTCCTCTTTGTACTTTTTGCCACCTCCGCTTCCTCTTTGTACTTTTTGCCACCTCCGCTTCCTCTTTGTAGTTTTTGCCACCTCCGCTTCCTCTTTGTAGTTTTTGCCACCTCCGCTTCCTCTTTGTTCTTTTTGCCACCTCCGCTTCCTCTTTGTTCTTTTTGCCACCTCCGCTTCCTCTTTGTAGTTTTTGCCACCTCCGCTTCCTCTTTGTTCTTTTTGCCACCTCCGCTTCCTCTTTGTAGGTTTTGCCACCTCCGCTTCCTCTTTGTTGTTTTTGCCACCTCCGCTTCCTCTTTGTTCTTTTTGCCACCTCCGCTTCCTCTTTCTTGTTTTTGCCACCTCCGCTTCCTCTTTGTAGTTTTTGCCACCTCCGCTTCCTCTTTGTTCTTTTTGCCACCTCCGCTTCCTCTTTGTTCTTTTTGCCACCTCCGCTTCCTCTTTGTTCTTTTTGCCACCTCCGCTTCCTCTTTGTTGTTTTTGCCACCTCCGCTTCCTCTTTTTTCTTTTTGCCACCTCCGCTTCCTTTTTGTTCTTCTTGCCACCTCCGCTTCCTCTTTGTAGTTTTTGCCTCCTCCGCTTCCTCTTTGTTGTTTTTGCCACCTCCGCTTCCTCTTTGTAGTTTTTGCCACCTCCGCTTCCTCTTTGTAGTTTTTTGCCACCTCCGCTTCCTCTTTGTTCTTTTTGCCACCTCCGCTTCCTCTTTGTTGTTTTTGCCACCTCCGCTTCCTCTTTGTGGTTTTTGCCACCTCCGCTTCCTCTTTGTAGTTTTTGCCACCTCCGCTTCCTCTTTGTTGTTTTTGCCACCTCCGCTTCCTCTTTGTAGTTTTTGCCACCTCCGCTTCCTCTTTGTAGTTTTTGCCACCTCCGCTTCCTCTTTGTAGTTTTTGCCACCTCCGCTTCCTCTTTGTAGTTTTTGCCACCTCCGCTTCCTCTTTGTAGTTTTTGTCACCTCCGCTTCCTCTTTGTAGTTTTTGCCACCTCCGCTTCCTCTTTGTAGTTTTTGCCACCTCCGCTTCCTCTTTGTAGTTTTTGCCACCTCCGCTTCCTCTTTGTTCTTTTTGCCACCTCCGCTTCCTCTTTGTAGTTTTTGCCACCTCCGCTTCGTCTTTGTAGTGTTTGCCACCTCCGCTTACTCTTTGTAGTTTTTGCCACCTCCGCTTCCTCTTTGTTGTTTTTGCCACCTCCGCTTCCTCTTTGTTGTTTTTGCCACCTCCGCTTCCTCTTTGTAGTTTTTGCCACCTCCGCTTCCTCTTTGTTGTTTTTGCCACCTCCGCTTCCTCTTTGTAGTTTTTGCCACCTCCGCTTCCTCTTTGTAGTTTTTGCCACCTCCTCTACCACTTTGTAATTTTTGCCACCTCCGCTTCCTCTTTGTAGTTTTTTGCCACCTCCGCTTCCTCTTTGTTCTTTTTGCCACCTCCGCTTCCTCTTTGTTCTTTTTGCCACCTCCGCTTCCTCTTTGTTGTTTTTGCCACCTCCGCTTCGTCTTTGTTCTTTTTGCCACCTCCGCTTCCTCTTTGTAGTTTTTGCCACCTCCGCTTCCTCTTTATTGTTTTTGCCTCCTCCGCTTCCTCTTTGTTCTTTTTGCCACCTCCGCTTCCTCTTTGTTGTTTTTGCCACCTCCGCTTCCTCTTTGTTTTTTTGCCACCTCCGCTTCCTCTTTGTTCTTTTTGCCACCTCCGCTTCCTCTTTGTAGTTTTTGCCACCTCCGCTTCCTCTTTGTAGTTTTTGCCAGCTCCGCTTCCTCTTTGTAGTTTTTGCCACCTCCGCTTCCTCTTTGTTGTTTTTGCCACCTCCGCTTCCTCTTTGTTGTTTTTGCCACCTCCGCTTCCTCTTTGTAGTTTTTGCCACCTCCGCTTCCTCTTTGTTCTTTTTGCCACCTCCGCTTCCTCTTTGTAGTTTTTGCCACCTCCGCTTCCTCTTTGTTCTTCTTGCCACCTCCGCTTCCTCTTTGTAGTTTTTGCCACCTCCGCTTCCTCTTTGTTCTTTTTGCCACCTCCGCTTCCTCTTTGTTCTTTTTGCCACCTCCGCTTCCTCTTTGTTCTTTTTGCCACCTCCGCTTTCTCTTTGCTCGTTTTGCCACCTCCGCTTCCTCTTTTTTCTTTTTGCCACCTCTGCTTCCTCTTTGTTTTTTTTGCCACCTCTGCTTCCTTTGTTCTTTTTACCACCTCTGCTTCCTTTGTTCTTTTTGCTATCTCCTCTTTCCCTTTTTCTCCCCCTGCCCTTCTTTTGTATTATTTTTCTTCCTGTTGCGTTCCTTTTCATTCTGTTCTGTCCGTTTCTGTTACATTACTTTGCTTTGCATTACCGTCCTTTTCTTTCGTTTTTTTTCCGGGATGCATGAACAGTTCCCTTATACCTTCCTGGCACTGGTTTTGCTCTCAGGGAGAGCTGGAAAGTGTCAGCTGCTAATGAGCAGCAATGCTGTAGCCCTTCCTAGCAGAGGTTGCTGTGTGCAAGCAAGAAATCCTGGGGAATGGAACCAAGAGAAGAGCAGAGCTTGCTCCTGCTCCAAGCTTGCACTGGGCAATGGAGCCAGGGAATACCTTTGCACATGTCGTTGCCTGGAGGTGTGAGAACTAATCTGGGTGAGAACCTGTCTGAAAGGTCCCTGACAAGGGGCTGTGCTCAGTGCAACAGAGGAGAAGCAGCAACTGCCAGGGTCTACCCTGAGAGTCGCAAAAGCTTCCTCCCCCCAGATGTGGAGCACGAGGGGCACTCGTGTGGAGCAGGAGCAGCAGCCTTTGGGCCACTATAGCCCAGAGGAGCCCTGTCAAGGAGCTGGTTCACTGCTGCAGAGGAAGGCAAAGAAAAACCTGGGAACACTGTCAGATCCATGGGGGAAAAAATGCCTTCCCCCCCCAGCTGCAGGACACGAGGTGCCACCTTCGTGGTGCATGAGCAGCCAGAATGGACCAGAGGAGCCTTAGCAAGTGGTCTTGCTCAATGCTCAGAGGAAGGCGAAAAGCCCCCGGGCCCAGTGCCAATCTGCCCCTGGGGAAAATTCCTTCCTGACCCCAACACTGGCGATCGGCTATCCCTGAGCATGTGAGCAAGACCTGCTCCTGCTCCAAAGGCTGATCACACCTCCCAGAAGACCCCCAAGCCCTATTCTCCCTCAACTGAGAACCACTTCATGAGTTCCCAGGAGTGGACAAAGGCTCCTTGCCTGACCAACCCTGTGGTCAAGAAACCCCCTCCATATGGCTGGCAGGGCACCAGTGGCTGCTGCACAGCACTGAGATACCAGGAAACTTCTCTGCATCTCTTTGCTTACAGCTGCTGCCCTTGGCTCCACAGTGTATAATGATGATGATGAGCTCTGCAGTACTCTTCCAGGTGGCATTCCTATGGTCCGGACACAGCTATCCAGCTGAAAAGAACTGCTCCCCTCCCAAGTGCTAACAAGCTGGTCCTGCCAGGAGCTGGCCTCCAGCAGCCTTGACCAGGTGCTGGTCTTCCTCCCTCAAGGCCTCTCCAAGTAACTCCACCAGCTCCTCAAGGACTTCCTCTCGGATGTCCTTGGGCTGCCCTGGACCATCTCTGCCAGGGAACACAGGAGGCTGCTCCCTTTTATTCTGTCCCCGGGCGTTCTTGTTACTGGGCGTTGTTGTTGTTGCGTTGCTAGGTGGTGTCACAATGATATGGAGGTGACGGGGCCCACCCATGCCCAGCCACACCTCCTGCCCCTCAGCCCAGCAGCCTTCAGAGGAAGCTTTTGGGGTGCTGGCCCCAGGCAGTGCCTGTGCCCAGGAGTCTTAGGGGCTGTCCAGGTCCTTAGTGGCCATGCTCTGGGCACAGCTGTTGGGCTCCCTGATGTGTCCTTAAGACACTTGGATCCCAAGGACAAGCTCTGGGCTATTCCTCTTCTTTTGGGGTATGGCAGAATCCAGGCCTGCAGCCCAGAGGCCAGCCCTGGCAGCTGCCAGGGTGTTCAGAGCTTTGTTTTACATACAGTACTTCACTATTACATTACATACAGTTACATTCACTATTACATTCACTTTTACATTATATACAGTACTTCACTACTAGCTATAGAGGCAGAGGCAGAACAGAGAGGAAGGCCAGAAGCCCGAAGTCCATGAAAAGAGGCAGAAGTGAGGAATTTAAGACTATTTGCAATGAGGATCCTTAATTCGAATGAAATCCTGTCCTGCTGCCATTTACATTGAGGCCATTTTCATGCCCCAATATGCTTTGTTATTTTAATGGATTATTAAAAGAATAAAATACTGTCATAACTTTAGGGTTTGCAATAAATCGCATTAGAATCTCTTGTTTCTAAATCTTGTTAGAACACCTGTGGATATTTTCTCCAGTCACCCTTGCATGTGCAGCAATAGAAAGCTTAGCCCTGTGTGCAACTGCAGAGAAAATGTCTAAAGCACAGAAAGCCCTTATGAAGTCTGCCCCCAGGGGAAGGTTCTTGATTTGCTCTGTTTCAGCACAGGACAGACTTTAAATTGGGTTTTAATCACAGAATCACAGAATCCCAAGGGTTGGAAGGGACCTGCCAAGTAGCAGAAATGTTTCCTGCTGTCTGACTACTTCCTTTGGTTTCTTCCCACTTCCCCTCCCTGCCACCCCCCTCGTTCCACCTCAAACTCTGAATTGTCATATTATTTATTTCAGGCACTCATAGCTTGGCCATGAGAGTCGCAGAACATCCACGCATAAGGAAGCTAAATTTGCTATGAGAACAAATTGGCAGTTGAGACTGACATAGCAGAAGTAGTTGAAGATGAAGTAGAATCTTTGTTTTGTCAAGTTACTTAGTCTAGGAGGAGGAAAAAATGCGTCACCTGTAGTCAAAATATTCCTATTTGTTGGAAGTGTAGAAACTGGCAAACAAATCATTTTAGAACTGTGTGCATTGCAGGATCCCTTATATTGAAATATATGTCTGTTTGTCAATAAATCCATCCATAACAGAGGGAGAAGAAAAGAGATGCTTGGAAGTAGGGTGATGAATGGTATCATCTATCTTAAACTCTTAATGTGAAAGTTAGAAGCAAACATCTAGCTCTGGATTCACTCCCTCATGTATGTGTTCTAATGGAGTTGTGAGGAGGTCTGTGCTAGCAGCTTCAGGCCAGTGCAGTGAAAACTGCTCCAGTAGAGACCATCATTGAAAGTTCAAACAAAGCTTGTATGTTCCATAAAGGTTTTATTTCTGCTTTTGATCATGGCAGTGGAGTGAAGGCTGGAGAGTTAATTTGCCCCAGGAATGATGGGATAACTTGCTGGAGTTTGCAAATCTTATTTTATTTTGATGGTTGTATTTTCTGGAGGGTTATTCTGTTGTTTGGGTGGGTACAGGTATTAGGGGGAATGTGTTTTTCTGCCTACAGCCTACCCCTTACATCAGTGGTATAGCTTCTCTGTGCTTTGAGGAACAAGCCCAGTGATTTGGCTGGAAGGTGTCTGTCACTAGGTTCAAGTGGGGATTTCTGGTATACTAGAAATACTTTCTCTCATGTGCTTCGCCCTTAAGGCTTTCTTGTCCTTAAACAGCACTTCAAAGCATGGCTTCTCAGCAGCTCATACTCAGAGTTGGTTCTTTCTAACTGCTAGTAGTGTCTTGTATTGTTGACAGTGTGACTAGGAAGAAAACTGCTTACCTGATCTAAGTATTCTTTCTGTTGTTGTTTTCTTTGAAATCAATGTAACCCAAAGATCACAGAGCAGATTAGTTTAAAGGAAACGTTTAAAACCCTGCTCAGATGACACATGGTGTGCATTAAGTTCACTTTTTACTGAGATAGCTAATGAAGTGATGAAAAGATGGCAGACAGTTCTAAAGAGAGAGCAGAGATGCATTCCACTCTGGAACTGCCAATCAGTATTCAGGGTGCAACACTGCATATTGATGTGTAATTCTCAAACTGAATTTCCCTGAAAAGGCAGGTTAGCTGTGTTGTGACTATGGCATTACAAAGTCAAGGCCCTCTTGCTTCCTCCCCTATGTGCTGACAGATGTTTTTAAAAAAGATATAATTTTGGGCAATGAATAAGCTGCAGCAGGTATTTGTTTTGGTAGATATGTAGGGATACACAGAGCAGTAAAATACTGCTGATACTGTTTCCTTACACAGGTAGGAGGTGTGCAGAATGTCTTTCACATGACTCTCCCCCCGGACTTACTAGCAAGTGAGTTTAGCGTAGCTTATGTAGGAGGGTGAATTTGCAGTGTTAGAGAGTTTGTGTCGAGGCTGTCTTTAAACACTTCTGGTAAATTCCAAGATTGCGTACGTGTTTGCAGTTCGTCCCTTAGAGTTATTCTTAGTGCTTTTCTACAAAAGAAAACATGTACAATACCTATGATGTGACTTTACAGGCAATATTTTTACTGATTTCCAGAATGAGTGCTTAGTACAGGCTTTGGGGCAGCGTCAGAAGGATGGTGTAACTCATTTCTGCTTCTGTTCCACATGGTGGGGGACATAGAATGGATGAAAGAAGTCTGCATGGTGGTGGCAATAAGGATGAAAGCATTTAATCCAGGATCATGTGGGTATTGTCTTTTTTTAATCTCCAAAACAATAGAAAGTAGCACTTCCTCTGAAAGCATGACAGTCAGTCGGAAGATGCAACGAAGAGATAGCTTACATACATGAAAATTGAGGAGGTGTTTTCCTGGGAGAGGAGGATTTCTGTAGCCAGGGTTGGTTGCAACCCACTGAGATTCTCACTTGCCCCATAGCATCAGAAAGTAAAAAAAAGATTGAAATAAATTTGTTACATGTTAAAAGCAAATTAGTGATAGCATTCCATATGGTGTAATGAGCAGTGTCCAGCCAACAGGAGCCAAAGGTAAGGAAGGGGTCTGTGAGACCATTTAAAGTGGGTAGGGAACAACTATAGCTAGAGACCTTCCATGAGCAGACCTTGAGGTTTGGAATGGAAACCTGCAGAGTCTGCAGAGCCAGTCTTGTGTTTAGAGTCTCACTTCCTAAATGTAAGGATCTCCCTCTACCCATGTACTGGAAGCCAGGTATTTCCATGTCTTGTTTGGTGTCTGTGCCTACTCTTACTGTGTTTAGAGTTCATGTTTATCATCCAGAATTAAAATTGGTTTTATGCTTCCTGCTTCAGGGTTTCTTCCATTTGCTAAACCCAAGCTTTCAGAGAAAATATTGAAAATATTGGCTATTTTTGGCTGGAAATACTGGCACTATCTAGTACAGGTAACGACATGCTTTGCTGAGTGGAAACAATTGAGGGTAATGATCTTCCATTATTCTAGATGAGATTTATGAGACTAACTTCTCACACACTGAAGAATTCAATAGTAAGCAATTTAAGGAAATCAGTGAGAGTAATTTATTCACTTCCAAAAATTATTATTATACTTTTTGCTAAAGCAGTACACTAAACCTTGAGAGGTTTCTCCAGGGTCACTGGCTTTTTTTTTTTTTCCCTCACTTCAGGATGCACTTGTGCATCACAAATAGAAATCGCTGTAGATTTTCTTACAGACCAGCATTGTTTGACTGCAGTGGAATGAACCTGTCAGTAGTGATAAAAGAAAATTAAATATATTTATCAGTAGTAATAGTATAAAATACTGTCACAAAACAGTTGGAAATGGCATTGTGAATTACTGTATCAGAGATGCAGGACTACTGTTTCTCAACTGGATTCCCATTTTCTTACTAATAGTCTGTGGAGAGGAATTAGTGCCGTCTCTGTGGAGGGGCATGGATGTTCCACAGAAACTATTTGGCAGGCAAGCTGGGGGAGTTAGAAAGGCAAAGCTGACCTGGTTATTTAAATGCTAACCAAAAGCTAACCTGAGATTATTCAGGTGGCAGATATCTCTGTTAGACACAGCAGGTATAAATGGAGTAGACTCATGTATTTCTAGTCAAGAGTTGTTGTCATCAAAAGGCTTTACTTGTGAATTTGCTTTGTGCACTGGTGTACATTCACTGCTTCCTTGTTTGTCTTCTTGCCTGAACCAGATTACTTAGAAATGACATATCTGTGGGAATTAAAAAAAAAAGACACCAACCTACTTAATTACCGTTACTGTTCAGAGAGGCCTGCTGCCATTAACTTCAGCAATCTGCACCACTGCTTACTGGAGCTCCGACAGGTTGCTGTGCTTCTGATACTTTTGCCATAATTCGCACAGATTTCTGCTACAACCATCATGTTAATATTAAAAACACGCTACTTAATGCGCAAATGTATTGCATACTACTTCACTGCAGTGGGAGTGCTGCAGATGCTGAAGCCCAGCAGCCACATTTTTCATTAAATCAAGGATAGAAGAATCCAATTAAAGTAGCTGCGGTTTCAGCCTTCTTGCTAGGCAGAAGTTGCTGATCAATCTTATGGATTTTGGTAGTGTACTAAGTACCAAACCTAGACAATTTTTCAAAATTAGTTATTATTTTCAAATCAAATAATAATACTTGAAGGTGTAGCTGGAACAAAGATGTTGCCTAGGGTCCCTTAGGGTTATTTCCTTTCCTCTGCTGTCCTTATGGTTCCAGTCTGTATTGGCATGGGAAATGTCTGCTATTAGTTTGGTTTAAACAGTTTGAATTTAATGTGTTTTGAACTAGCTCTTTAATACTCCTCAATATTAAGTCTCTTTGCATTCCACTTTGCAATAATGTTTTCTGCTTCATGTGGTCTCTAAGTTACTTGTTCAGATTCCTGAATGAAATGATACAGAATGATAGAATAGTTAGGGTTGGAAAGGACCTTAAGATCATCCAGTTCCAACCTTCCTGTCGTGGACAGGGACACCTCTCACTAAACCATGCCACCCAAGATGGTGCAATTGTCAGTATTACTTATAAACCATATATGGTGCAATTGTCAGTATTGCCTGTGTTTGTCTGAGTGAATAAGACAAGCCTGAATTTTGGACCAGCTCTGTGGGTAGCTGAGGTGTTCAGTTCTCTGAGAAGAGTCTGTCCTTTCATGTCTTTAAAAATCTTGTGGTTTATTTTTTTCCTGTTGTAGGTCAGTTGGTTTTGTCATTTGTTCAGAAAACAGAAGGGTCTTTATTTTTTTTTAGTTATTTATAACACATCCTTTTGCCTGAGTAAGTATCTGCCAAGTGACTGGAATCAAACAGAATTTTAAGCAAACTGGACAGTTCACATCTAATTCTACATACTGCAAAGACTTTACAATTTTTAGGACATTCTTAAAACTTTCAGTATTTTAGCTTTGTATTTTTGGGGCATTCAGTGTTCATTGAACGTAGGTTTCAGTGTGTGTATGCTGTTGTGCAAAGATCTTTTTTCTTAAGAGTGTTGTTTCTACACAGCACTGTCTTGGAGGTCTGTGACATGCAGAGTGCTACATTCACAGTCCACATACTGCAAGTATAGTTCCTGAATACCGATTTGTATTTCCTTAACATAATCATTTGTATAAAAGCACTCTGTGCCTTCAGGTGGAAGTAGTGTCCCCTGCAGGTAGGGTGGATTAACGATGGCTGTGTAGGTCCTGAGAAGGAAGGTCTCATCCTTTGGTGATGAGGAAGTGAAAAATTGCACGTTCAAGAATTTCAGGAGGTTGAAAGTTTCAGTCAGTCAGTCTGCCGTCATCTTTATTCCTTATCTTGTATACTTGTACTTTTTTCATTAAAAGAATTAAATCTGTGACCTTTACTACTCATGAGTGGGGTATTTGGTTGTTCCTTTTCTATAATTTAGCATAGCATAGCAGGTTATGTTTCCTCTTTTCTACCTTAGGTTTAGACTGAGACAGAACTAAATTACAGCATTCAGGAAAAGGGAAAAAAAAATTAAACAGACTTCACGAAAGTTGCTGGCTTCAGTATGAAGTCTCATTGGCTTTTCCTTTCTCCTGATGTCACTCTGTGCAACATTTCAAACCACAGGTGTACTAGAAAGCTTTGCTTATTATGATAAATGAAATCACTAAAGCACTGTGATGATGTACTGTGGAGTTTTAGTCATGCTTCATTTGAGAGATTAGAATTAAAGCCGTTTTAAGGCATCACAATTCTGACTTGCAACATAACTTCTACTGTCTGTGCTGTGACAACTAATGGCAGTGTTTTCTGAATTTTCTAATGAGCAAGTACAGAAATACCAAAAAGCCAAGAAATGGGATGTTAGGCTAAACTACATATGACTGTGGTATTTGTTCAGTTAGGCAATGCCTCAAGAAAACATTGCTTAAGTTTATGTGGCAATCTTCAAATGAGATTCCTGAGTTTAAATGTGTCTTGTTTGATTGAGAGTAATAATTAAATTATTAGACTATCTAGAGCGTGAGTTAAAACTTCGAACTGTAACTTTTCCAATCTAGAGACACGTTTTGAAAGCAAAATGAAAAAGAACATTGGTTAGGAATGCAATTACTCAGATTTCTCTTTCCCAGTGTTCAGTCACAAATAGCAAAAAAAGCCAGTATCAAAACCAAGCTGTGTTCTTGAAAATGGAGCAGGGTACTCTAATAGAAGCATCTCTTTTTTTATTCTTCACACCAGCCTCTTCAGGAGGCTGCCTAGCATTCAGTGTAGATATATTAATTAGGCTGCTGCAGTGCATTAGATTCCTTTACTGTCTATAAAGAGTTAGTGATATGTGAGAGAAGAGAGTGGAGGATGTCATTCTTGAGAGAATAAAGTTGGGTCAGTAAAGAGGATGTCCAGGATTCAATCTCATAGGAGAAAGAGGAGGGAAGTTTGGTTAGCAATAACAGTTGAGACCTTCATTACTCATCTTTATGCCTCTTCAGGAGGCAGAAAACTGATGTGAATTTCAGTCAAGATAGTTCAGGAAATGATTTCTTAAGGTTCAAGCTCTCATAGTGAAAGCTTTGAATACCCCTTTCCTTCAAGTTACTCTTTCAAATATACTTCTTTTTTAGTCCATGATACTTCATTCAGTGACTGTAGGAACCCCTGTTTAGGATCATAGCTAAAGAATTGTGCAGTGCTTTGTAAAAGAAATATCAGGCAGTGGTTCATTTCTTTTAAGTGTATATGCTCCTATGATAGGCTAAAATAAACTGAAAGACACTTTAAGGGAGACACATGCATTTGCTCTTTCCAGATGTATGATACCTGATTATAGATGAGGCCACTCCTCAGAATGTAGAATCAGTTGTTGATTCTTCAGTTACTGAACCATTAAAAATATTTCCAGCTCTTGCCCATGCTCTGTTCACTGTGCTGAATACAACCAGACTGTTAATTCTTTTACATCTTTTGTTCTTGACTTTAATGTTCCTTAATCTAAACTGAACTATTCCCATCTGTTAGACCAGGCACTTAAATGATCTGAGTCCTCCTTCATATATGGCTGTCCTGTGTCTCATTACTTTTCCTTTTGATACATGATGATTTTTAAACTCTTGTTTCTATTAACACCCTTACGAGATCATTTTCTACATTAGGGTTTAAATCTGTTTTAAGCTTTTTTTACCCCCCAGGTGCTGTTTTTCAGCATAACAATGTATTCTTTGAAGACATGAGTGATCTGTATTCTGTTTATCAAGATACTGTTGGCATTAGCTTTCTGCATGCAACTGTGTTGTGTTGGAGCTGTATTAGCACTTCTCTGATAGCAGTTGGTTCCCTGGAAACTTTATTTGAGTCAGTTCTTTCCACTATATCTTGTAAAGCATCTGATTTATCTATCATATGTTGATTTAAAATATCATGAAGTTATGTCATTCAGCATCAGAGTAAGTTCACAATATGAGACTTCTATTGCTGAGTTACGGAAGAGATTCCATAAATTCAAGGGGAAGTGCACAGTTTCACTGTTTTCTTGAGACAATGTCTGTAAGGAAAAAGCAAAACAACCAGTCGGTAGTTAGTAATTAAATTTGAATGTTCATTATTATCTTGATGAAGAAACAATGGAAGGAATAGTAAGAGAAAATTACTTCAGGAATGGTTGAATTATGCTTACAAATTGATCCTATTTCTCACCTAAATAGATTAAGAAATTCACTGACTTTGGTTTCAGGAGAATTTAGTCCATAAGAACGCTTCTTTTATTCTTTTTTTTTGTCTGGATACTTCAGGATTTTGCTGATCTAAACCCCACTTTGTACATTAGTATGATGAGAGCAATAGAATTCATATCACCAGAGTAACTTTACTGCAGAATTGACATTTGCAAATCTCAGGCGAGATTGTCAAAACACTCATTAAGTTCAATCAAACCAACATTCTTCATTTTTATAAACTGCCTCTAGCTCCTTTGAAGTCCATAGCAGAATTAGTTTCAAATTGCTATATATAATTTGAAACTTTTATATATATACACATGCAGAGATAAAAAAAAACTAAAGGGGGGAAGGAGGGAAAAGAGGATTTTGCCTACTGTTATTTTTTACTAATCCAGTGTATGTATTGCATCTTGTGTCTACAGCATTGCCTCAAGTAATGCTTGTTTTGATCACACGGATAATGACTGTTGTGGTACCATCCCACACAATTCTCCAGAAATTGAAATACCACTTACGTTCTTACCAAAAGTAAAATTGGAGATCTTGTAATACAAGATGATTATGGTTGTGACATTTATCCTCCCTAGAAGGCAGTCCACTTTTCAATGGGCTGTCTTGTATGATGTCTTGAGTGATTTGTAGTGCAGCATATTGTAGAACACATTGCAGTAATTTAATTTGAAGTGACAAATGCACTGCTGATGGTAAAAATCATGATGTCTGGTAAAGAGCTATCTCCAGGCTGACATGTGTGAGGGAAACACATTCCTAAATGTTGATGCAATGCAGTTGTCAAACGGTAGTTAGAAATCCAATAGGACCCACAGGCATCAGTTCTTAACAACAAATGCAGAGCACCCAGCAGCAGATGGAGATGGATATAATTTTTGTTACATTCTGAAATAGTTTCCCCCTGTCTTTGTCATAAGTATTGCCTTACATTTATGTTTCAGCTGACTCTTCCATCTCTATGTGATCTGAATGCTAAATACACACTGTTTAAAGAAGACACAGAGGAGAGGTATCAGCAGTGTCAAGCTGGTCACGAGTACAGATTACTTACCCAGGCTTGTTTTCCTACAAGTTCATACCAAGCACATGTGCCAAGGAAGAAACTTGAGATAAAACTATTGTCAACCAGCAACATTTTGTACAAAAAGTAATTAGCCATTACTATGTTGTGATCCAGAGACTGCCATCTAGAAAAAGTGCTATCAGCTTGAGTGTTAAAGTGAATATTGGTGTGCACTTGCAATCTTTCCTTTTGGACTTGTAAATAATGGCAGTCATCAAAGGAATAGGAATTATTTGATGTGCTCAGGCTTTCTCAAAACAGCCTCCTCTGGGACTTCAACCGGGAACCAGTGTGTGGTTGAGTATGATGAGATCTATACCAGATGAAATTTATCAAGGCTGTCAGCCAAACTTTAGGTCATGAAAGTGCATCCTTCAAAGAAGCCACGGATTTCTTTCTGAGAGAGAATGATCTTTTCTGAGAAATAGAACTGGTTTCTGGTGTCTTTAAAATACCAGATACAGTAGTGTCTGATGCCCTGTCATGCTGCCCCCCCCAACCCCTCCCCAATGTAACAGTGATAACTAACTATAAATTAAAGTAGAAGGAAAAAAGCCATGTTCAGACCTGTGGAATTCATGCATTATGTTTTCTGAAGTTTGTTTTCCAAAGTTATTTCCAATTAAATATCATAACCAATAACCTGATTTGCTTGTCAGAAGCCAGTTTCCTTGCTTGAGTGAGCATTTAGCAAACGAATTAGGAAGGTTCAGTATCAGGAGATAATAAGTGGTGGAAGATAGTGACATAGTTTAACGCTCCCATCATGGTAAGTTGAGTATGAAGTGGAAAACCCACATATTTTAATGTTTGATTCAATCATTTGAATAGCTGACTGTCAAGGAAATTTTAAAGTTAATTTCACTTTTTGATAGTGAGTCATTAATAATAATTATTATTTAATTAAATCCTAAGTCAACCATTTAACTTATTAGTGAAGAACAGCTAGTGAGTAGGCTGGACTGTAGCTAAGTCATTGCAATTGAAAGGTGTTTTCAGCAAATTATGGCACTTCTGTTTCCTTTTGAGGAGACAGGTGATCATTTTGCTTTTGGGGGGTTTAAAAGTAATTCTTATAGTGAGATAAATTACTTTAACTTCTATCTGTGGATGATGAAGTGCTTCCATAGGGTAACGTACAGACTAAATTACAGGGAGCCTATTTGCTTATCATTGTATCAGATGTCTTAGCAGTTTCGATCTGATAGATTCTTCTTAGTGAAAACCATTATGAATTCTGTTAATCTATGGCTACCAGTTTTCTATTTTGTATTCAAACAAAATTAGGCTCCCTCTTCACTGCTAGAAACAAAATAATGGAAGAACCATTTTTCGTATCTATTTTTCTGTACAACTGGAATACCTATGTAACATTAAAAGAGAGCTAAGAAGAAATATATCTGAATAAAGAAGTGCTCATCTGGGAGAGCCTTATCTTCCTGATGTGTAGCAGTTAGCTTGTGTTGGTACTCCATACTCCAGTGGGAAAACCAATGTCAGCCTAATGTATGCATTACTTTCCTGGTTCATCTTGCTACAAAAGACTTAAATTCCGTTCTCCACCTAAAACTGGTATTCAAAAATATTGTTTATAAAGAAAGTATAATGAGTCAATTCCAAATTTCTAGCAGTCATCTCAGTGGCAGAATTCCTTTTTTGAAACTTCACAAGTAAATAATTTTATTGAAATGGGGCTAAAGAAGTGTTTTTGGGGATTTAAGTGGTCTATTAAAAAATCAGTCTGTCTTAGAATAAAATAATAATGCAATAAAGCAAATGCTGTAACTTTCAGTGTATCTGAAATTAATTGAAATCTGTGCTTAGGATTAACTTTGAGCAGAACATGAATCCAGTTAATCCAGTTGGCAATGATGCTGTACATAGTTACGATTATATAATATATCCTGAAGTCAAGTCAGCCACTCAGGTAAGCCTTGTAAGGTTGTTACAAGTCTTACGAGACTTGTAAGGCTGTTCTTCTGCCTCCTCCGCTTCCTCTGTTGTTGTTTCTGCCTCCGCCACTTCCTTTGTTGTTTTTGCCTACGCAGCTTCCCCTTTGTTATTTTTGACTCCTCAGCCTTCCTCTTTGTTGCTTTTGCCTCCTCTGCTTCCTCTGTTGTTGTTTTTGCCTGTTCCGCTTCCTTTCTTGCTGTTCTTGCCTCCACCGCTTCCTGTGTATTTGTTTCTGCCACCTCCACTGCCTCTGTGGTTCTTTTTGCCTCCACCACTTTATCTTTCATGTTTCTGCCACTTCCGCTTCCTCTCTTCTTCTTTTTGCAAACTCCCATTCCTCTTCGTTGTTTCTGCCACCACCATTTTCTCTGTTTTTTTCCACCTCCGCTTCCTCTTTGTTGCTTTTCCCATATCCGCATCCTGTTTGTTGCTTTTGCCTCCTTCGCTTATCCTTTCTTAATTTTGCCTCCTCCGCTTCCTTTGCTGCTTTTGCCTCCTACGCTTCCTTTATTGTTTTGACCACCTCTGCTTCCTTTGTACTTTTCGCCACCTCCGCATTCTCTGTTGTTTTTCCACCTCCACTTCCTCTTTGGACTTTTTGCCGCCTCCGCTTCCTCTTTGTAGTTTTTGCCACTTCCGCTTCCTCTTTGTTGTTTTTGCCACCTCCGCTTCCTCTTTGTTGCTTTTCCCATATCCGCATCCTGTTTGTTACTTTTGCCTCCTTCGCTTATCATTTCTTACTTTTGCCTCCTCCGCTTCCTTTGCTGCTTTTGCCTCCTACGCTTCCTTTATTGTTTTGACCACCTCTACTTCCTTTGTACTATTCGCTACCTCTGCTTACTCTTTGTAGTTTTTGCCACCTCCGCTTCCTCTTTATTGTTTTTGCCACCTCCGCTTCCTCGTTTTAGTTTTTGCCACCTCCGCTTCCTCTTTGTTCTTCTTGCCACCTCTGCTTCCTCTTTGTTCTTTTTGCCACCTCCGCTTCCTCTTTGTTATTTTTGACACCTCCGCTTCCTCTTTGTTGTTTTTGCCACCTCCGCTTCCTCTTTGTTCTTTTTGCCACCTCCGCTTCCTCTTTGTTGTTTTTGCCACCTCTGCTGCCTTTGTTTTTCTTGCCACCTCCGCATCCTCTTTGTTCTTTTTGCCACCTCCGCTTCCTCTTTGTTCTTTTTGCCACCTCCGCTTCCTCTTTGTTCTTTTTGCCACCTCCGCTTCCTCTTTGTTCTTTTTGCCACCTCCGCTTCCTCTTTGTAGTTTTTGCCTCCTCGCTTCCTCTTTATTGTTTTTGCCACCTTCGCTTCCTCTTTGTAGTTTTTGCCACCTCCGCTTCCTCTTTGTAGTTTTTGCCACCTCCGCTTCCTCTTTGTTGTTTTTGCCACCTCCGCTTCCTCTTTGTTCTTTCTGCCACCTCCGCTTCCTCTTTGTAGTTCTTGCCACCTCCGCTTCCTCTTTGTAGTTTTTGCCACCTCCGCTTCCTCTTTGTAGTTTTTGCCACCTCCGCTTCCTCTTTGTTCTTTTTGCCACCTCCGCTTCCTCTTTGTTCTTTTTGCCACCTCCGCTTCCTCTTTGTTGTTTTTGCCACCTCCGCTTCCTCTTTGTTCTTTTTGCCACCTCCGCTTCCTCTTTGTTGTTTTTGCCACCTCTGCTGCCTTTGTTTTTCTTGCCACCTCCGCATCCTCTTTGTTCTTTTTGCCACCTCCGCTTCCTCTTTGTTCTTTTTGCCACCTCCGCTTCCTCTTTGTTCTTTTTGCCACCTCCGCTTCCTCTTTGTTCTTTTTGCCACCTCCGCTTCCTCTTTGTTCTTTTTGCCACCTCCACTTCCTCTTTGTTCTTTTTGCCACCTCCGCTTCCTCTTTGTTCTTTTTGCCACCTCCGCTTCCTCTTTGTAGTTTTTGCCTCCTCGCTTCCTCTTTATTGTTTTTGCCACCTTCGCTTCCTCTTTGTAGTTTTTGCCACCTCCGCTTCCTCTTTGTAGTTTTTGCCACCTCCGCTTCCTCTTTGTTCTTTTTGCCACCTCCGCTTCCTCTTTGTTCTTTTTGCCACCTCCGCTTCCTCTTTGTTGTTTTTGCCACCTCCGCTTCCCCTTTGTTGTTTCTGCCACCTCCGCTTCCTCTTTGTAGTTTTTGCCACCTCCGCTTCCTCTTTGTTCTTTTTGCCACCTCCGCTTCCTCTTTGTAGTTTTTGGCACCTCCGCTTCCTCTTTGTAGTTTTTGCCACCTCCGCTTCCTCTTTGTTCTTTTTGCCACCTCCGCTTCCTCTTTGTTCTTTTTGCCACCTCCGCTTCCTCTTTGTAGTTTTTGCCACCTCCGCTTCCTCTTTGTAGTTTTTGCCACCTCCGCTTCCTCTTTGTAGTTTTTGCCACCTCCGCTTCCTCTTTGTAGTTTTTGCCACCTCCGCTTCCTCTTTGTAGTTTTTGCCACCTCCGCTTCCTCTTTGTAGTTTTTGCCACCTCCGCTTCCTCTTTGTAGTTTTTGCCACCTCCGCTTCCTCTTTGTAGTTTTTGCCACCTCCGCTTCCTCTTTGTAGTTTTTGCCACCTCCGCTTCCTCTTTGTTCTTTTTGCCACCTCCGCTTCCTCTTTGTAGTTTTTGCCACCTCCGCTTCCTCTTTGTAGTTTTTGCCACCTCCGCTTCCTCTTTGTAGTTTTTGCCACCTCCGCTTCCTCTTTGTAGTTTTTGCCACCTCCGCTTCCTCTTTGTAGTTTTTGCCACCTCCGCTTCCTCTTTGTAGTTTTTGCCACCTCCGCTTCCTCTTTGTAGTTTTTGCCACCTCCGCTTCCTCTTTGTTCTTTTTGCCACCTCCGCTTCCTCTTTGTAGTTTTTGCCACCTCCGCTTCCTCTTTGTTCTTTTTGCCACCTCCGCTTCCTCTTTGTAGTTTTTGCCACCTCCGCTTCCTCTTTGTAGTTTTTGCCACCTCCGCTTCCTCTTTGTAGTTTTTGCCACCTCCGCTTCCAGTTTGTAATTTTTGCCACCTCCGCTTCCTCTTTGTAGTTTTCGCCACCTCCGCTTCCTCTTTGTAGTTTTCGCCACCTCCGCTTCCTCTTTGTTGTTTTTGCCACCTCCGCTTCCTCTTTGTAGTTTTTGCCACCTCCGCTTCCTCTTTGTAGTTTTTGCCACCTCCGCTTCCTCTTTGTTCTTTTTGCCACCTCCGCTTCCTCTTTGTAGTTTTTGCCACCTCCGCTTCCTCTTAGTTCTTTTTGCCACCTCCGCTTCCTCTTTGTTGTTTTTGCCACCTCCGCTTCCTCTTTGTTGTTTTTGCCACCTCCGCTTCGTCTTTGTAGTTTTTGCCACCTCCGCTTCCTCTTTGTAGTTTTTGCCACCTCCGCTTCCTCTTTGTTCTTTTTGCCACCTCCGCTTCCTCTTTGTAGTTTTTGCCACCTCCGCTTCCTCTTTGTAGTTTTTGCCACCTCCGCTTCCTCTTTGTTCTTTTTGCCACCTCCGCTTCCTCTTTGTAGTTTTTGCCACCTCCGCTTCCTCTTTGTAGTTTTTGCCACCTCCGCTTCCTCTTTGTAGTTTTTGCCACCTCCGCTTCCTCTTTGTAGTTTTTGCCACCTCCGCTTCCTCTTTGTAGTTTTTGCCACCTCCGCTTCCTCTTTGTAGTTTTTGCCACCTCCGCTTCCTCTTTGTAGTTTTTGCCACCTCCGCTTCCTCTTTGTAGTTTTTGCCACCTCCGCTTCCTCTTTGTAGTTTTTGCCACCTCCGCTTCCTCTTTGTAGTTTTTGCCACCTCCGCTTCCTCTTTGTAGTTTTTGCCACCTCCGCTTCCTCTTTGTAGTTTTTGCCACCTCCGCTTCCTCTTTGTTCTTTTTGCCACCTCCGCTTCCTCTTTGTAGTTTTTGCCACCTCCGCTTCCTCTTTGTAGTTTTTGCCACCTCCGCTTCCTCTTTGTAGTTTTTGCCACCTCCGCTTCCTCTTTGTTCTTTTTGCCACCTCCGCTTCCTCTTTGTTCTTTTTGCCACCTCCGCTTCCTCTTTGTTCTTTTTGCCACCTCCGCTTCCTCTTTGTAGTTTTTGCCACCTCCTCTTCCTCTTTGTAGTTTTTGCCACCTCCGCTTCCTCTTTGTAGTTTTTGCCACCTCCGCTTCCAGTTTGTAATTTTCGCCACCTCCGCTTCCTCTTTGTAGTTTTCGCCACCTCCGCTTCCTCTTTGTAGTTTTCGCCACCTCCGCTTCCTCTTTGTTGTTTTTGCCACCTCCGCTTCCTCTTTGTAGTTTTTGCCACCTCCGCTTCCTCTTTGTAGTTTTTGCCACCTCCGCTTCGTCTTTGTAGTTTTTGCCACCTCCGCTTCCTCTTTGTAGTTTTTGCCACCTCCGCTTCCTCTTTGTTCTTTTTGCCACCTCCGCTTCCTCTTTGTAGTTTTTGCCACCTCCGCTTCCTCTTTGTTGTTTTTGCCACCTCCGCTTCCTCTTTGTAGTTTTTGCCACCTCCGCTTCCTCTTTGTTGTTTTTGCCACCTCCGCTTCCTCTTTGTAGTTTTTGCCACCTCCGCTTCCTCTTTGTAGTTTTTGCCACCTCCGCTTCCTCTTTGTTCTTTTTGCCACCTCCGCTTTCTCTTTGTACTTTTTGCCACCTCCGCTTCCTCTTTGTTCTTTTTGCCACCTCCCCTTCCTCTTTGTCCTTTTTGCCACCTCCGCTTCCTCTTTGTAGTTTTTGCCACCTCCGCTTCCTCTTTGTAGTTTTTGCCACCTCCGCTTCCTCTTTGTAGTTTTTGCCACCTCCGCTTCCAGTTTGTAATTTTTGCCACCTCCGCTTCCTCTTTGTAGTTTTTGCCACCTCCGCTTCCTCTTTGTAGTTTTCGCCACCTCCGCTTCCTCTTTGTTGTTTTTGCCACCTCCGCTTCCTCTTTGTAGTTTTTGCCACCTCCGCTTCCTCTTTGTAGTTTTTGCCACCTCCGCTTCCTCTTTGTTTTTTTGCCACCTCCGATTCCTCTTTGTAGTTTTTGCCACCTCTTTGTAGTTTTTGCCACCTCCGCTTCCTCTTCGTTCTTTTTGCCACCTCCGCTTCCTCTTTGTAGTTTTTGCCACCTCCGCTTCCTCTTTGTTGTTTTTGCCACCTCCGCTTCCTCTTTGTTGTTTTTGCCACCTCCGCTTCGTCTTTGTAGTTTTTGCCACCTCCGCTTCCTCTTTGTAGTTTTTGCCACCTCCGCTTCCTCTTTGTTCTTTTTGCCACCTCCGCTTCCTCTTTGTAGTTTTTGCCACCTCCGCTTCCTCTTTGTAGTTTTTGCCACCTCCGCTTCCTCTTTGTAGTTTTTGCCACCTCTGCTTCCTCTTTGTTGTTTTTGCCACCTCCGCTTCCTCTTTGTAGTTTTTGCCACCTCCGCTTCCTCTTTATTGTTTTTGCCACCTCCGCTTCCTCTTTATTGTTTTTGCCACCTCCGCTTCCTCTTTGTAGTTTTTGCCACCTCCGCTTCCTCTTTGTAGTTTTTGCCACCTCCGCTTCCTCTTTGTTCTTTTTGCCACCTCCGCTTCCTCTTTGTAGTTTTTGCCACCTCCGCTTCCTCTTTGTTCTTTTTGCCACCTCCGCTTCCTCTTTGTTCTTTTTTCCACCTCCGCTTCCTCTTTGTTCTTTTTGCCACCTCCGCTTCCTCTTTGTAGTTTTTGCCACCTCCGCTTCCTCTTTGTAGTTTTTGCCACCTCCGCTTCCTCTTTGTAGTTTTTGCCACCTCCGCTTCCTCTTTGTAGTTTTTGCCACCTCCGCTTCCTCTTTGTAGTTTTTGCCACCTCCGCTTCCTCTTTGTAGTTTTTGCCACCTCCGCTTCCTCTTTGTAGTTTTTGCCACCTCCGCTTCCTCTTTGTAGTTTTTGCCACCTCCGCTTCCTCTTTGTAATTTTTGCCACCTCCGCTTCCTCTTTGTAGTTTTTGCCACCTCCGCTTCCTCTTTGTAGTTTTTGCCACCTCCGCTTCCTCTTTGTTCTTTTTGCCACCTCCGCTTCCTCTTTGTAGTTTTTGCCACCTCCGCTTCCTCTTTGTAGTTTTTGCCACCTCCGCTTCCTCTTTGTTCTTTTTGCCACCTCCGCTTCCTCTTTGTAGTTTTTGCCACCTCCGCTTCCTCTTTGTTGTTTTTGCCACCTCCGCTTCCTCTTTGTTCTTTTTGCCACCTCCGCTTCCTCTTTGTAGTTTTTGCCACCTCCGCTTCCTCTTTGTAGTTTTTGCCACCTCCGCTTCCTCTCTATTGTTTTTGCCACCTCCGCTTCCTCTTTGTAGTTTTTGCCACCTCCGCTTCCTCTTTGTTGTTTTTGCCACCTCCGCTTCCTCTTTGTTCTTTTTGCCACCTCCGCTTCCTCTTTGTAGTTTTTGCCGCCTCCGCTTCCTCTTTGTAGTTTTTGCCACCTCCGCTTCCTCTTTGTTCTTTTTGCCACCTCCGCTTTCTCTTTGTACTTTTTGCCACCTCCGCTTCCTCTTTGTTCTTTTTGCCACCTCCCCTTCCTCTTTGTCCTTTTTGCCACCTCCGCTTCCTCTTTGTAGTTTTTGCCACCTCCGCTTCCTCTTTGTAGTTTTTGCCACCTCCGCTTCCTCTTTGTAGTTTTTGCCACCTCCGCTTCCAGTTTGTAATTTTTGCCACCTCCGCTTCCTCTTTGTAGTTTTTGCCACCTCCGCTTCCTCTTTGTAGTTTTCGCCACCTCCGCTTCCTCTTTGTTGTTTTTGCCACCTCCGCTTCCTCTTTGTAGTTTTTGCCACCTCCGCTTCCTCTTTGTAGTTTTTGCCACCTCCGCTTCCTCTTTGTTGTTTTTGCCACCTCCGCTTCCTCTTTGTTGTTTTTTGCCACCTCCGCTTCGTCTTTGTAGTTTTTGCCACCTCCGCTTCCTCTTTGTAGTTTTTGCCACCTCCGCTTCCTCTTTGTTCTTTTTGCCACCTCCGCTTCCTCTTTGTAGTTTTTGCCACCTCCGCTTCCTCTTTGTAGTTTTTGCCACCTCCGCTTCCTCTTTGTAGTTTTTGCCACCTCCGCTTCCTCTTTGTAGTTTTTGCCACCTCCGCTTCCTCTTTGTAGTTTTTGCCACCTCCGCTTCCTCTTTGTTCTTTTTGCCACCTCCGCTTCCTCTTTGTAGTTTTTGCCACCTCCGCTTCCTCTTTGTTCTTTTTGCCACCTCCGCTTCCTCTTTGTTCTTTTTGCCACCTCCGCTTCCTCTTTGTAGTTTTTGCCACCTCCGCTTCCTCTTTGTTCTTTTTGCCACCTCCGCTTCCTCTTTGTTCTTTTTGCCACCTCCGCTTCCTCTTTGTTGTTTCTGCCACTTCCGCTTCCTCTTTGTAGTTTTTTGCCACCTCCGCTTCCTCTTTGTAGTTTTTGCCACCTCCGCTTCCTCTTTGTAGTTTTTGCCACCTCCGCTTCCTCTTTGTAGTTTTTGCCACCTCCGCTTCCTCTTTGTAGTTTTTGCCACCTCCGCTTCCTCTTTGTTCTTTTTGCCACCTCCGCTTCCTCTTTGTTCTTTTTGCCACCTCCGCTTCCTCTTTGTTCTTTTTTCCACCTCCGCTTCCTCTTTGTTCTTTTTGCCACCTCCGCTTCCTCTTTGTAGTTTTTGCCACCTCCGCTTCCTCTTTGTTCTTTTTGCCACCTCCGCTTCCTCTTTGTAGTTTTTGCCACCTCCGCTTCCTCTTTGTTGTTTTTGCCACCTCCGCTTCCTCTTTGTAGTTTTTGCCACCTCCGCTTCCTCTTTGTAGTTTTTGCCACCTCCGCTTCCTCTTTGTTCTTTTTGCCACCTCCGCTTCCTCTTTGTAGTTTTTGCCACCTCCGCTTCCTCTTTGTTCTTTTTGCCACCTCCGCTTCCTCTTTGTAGTTTTTGCCACCTCCGCTTCCTCTTTGTTGTTTTTGCCACCTCCGCTTCCTCTTTGTTGTTTTTGCCACCTCCGCTTCGTCTTTGTAGTTTTTGCCACCTCCGCTTCCTCTTTGTAGTTTTTGCCACCTCCGCTTCCTCTTTGTTCTTTTTGCCACCTCCGCTTCCTCTTTGTTCCTTTTGCCACCTCCGCTTCCTCTTTGTTTTTTTGCCACCTCCGCTTCCTCTTTGTTCTTTTTGCCACCTCCGCTTCCTCTTTGTTCTTTTTGCCACCTCCGCTTCCGCTTTGTAGTTTTTGCCACCTCCGCTTCCTCTTTGTAGTTTTTGCGACCTCCGCTTCCTCTTTGTAGTTTTTGCCACCTCCGCTTCCTCTTTGTAGTTTTTGCCACCTCCGCTTCCTCTTTGTAGTTTTTGCCACCTCCGCTTCCTCTTTGTTGTTTTTGCCACCTCCGCTTCCTCTTTGTTCTTTTTGCCACCTCCGCTTCCTCTTTGTTGTTTTTGCCACCTCCGCTTCCTCTTTGTAGTTTTTGCCACCTCCGCTTCCTCTTTATTGTTTTTGCCACCTCCGCTTCCTCTTTGTAGTTTTTGCAACCTCCGCTTCCAGTTTGTAATTTTTGCCACCTCCGCTTCCTCTTTGTAGTTTTTGCCACCTCCGCTTCCTCTTTGTTGTTTTTGCCACCTCCGCTTCCTCTTTGTAGTTTTTGCCACCTCCGCTTCCTCTTTGTAGTTTTTGCCACCTCCGCTTCCTCTTTGTTCTTTTTGCCACCTCCGCTTCCTCTTTGTAGTTTTTGCCACCTCCGCTTCCTCTTTGTTCTTTTTGCCACCTCCGCTTCCTCTTTGTAGTTTTTGCCACCTCCGCTTCCTCTTTGTTGTTTTTGCCACCTCCGCTTCCTCTTTGTTGTTTTTGCCACCTCCGCTTCCTCTTCGTAGTTTTTGCCACCTCCGCTTCCTCTTTGTAGTTTTTGCCACCTCCGCTTCCTCTTTGTTCTTTTTGCCACCTCCGCTTCCTCTTTGTTCCTTTTGCCACCTCCGCTTCCTCTTTGTTTTTTTGCCACCTCCGCTTCCTCTTTGTTCTTTTTGCCACCTCCGCTTCCTCTTTGTTGTTTTTGCCACCTCCGCTTCCTCTTTGTTGTTTTTGCCACCTCCGCTTCCTCTTTGTTGTTTTTGCCACCTCCGCTTCCTCTTTGTAGTTTTTGCCACCTCCGCTTCCTCTTTGTTCTTTTTGCCACCTCCGCTTCCTCTTTGTAGTTTTTGCCACCTCCGCTTCCTCTTTGTTGTTTTTGCCACCTCCGCTTCCTCTTTGTAGTTTTTGCCACCTCCGCTTCCTCTTTGTTCTTTTTGCCACCTCCGCTTCCTCTTTGTTCTTTTTGCCACCTCCGCTTCCTCTTTGTTTTTTTGCCACCTCCGCTTCCTCTTTGTTCTTTTTGCCACCTCCGCTTCCTCTTTGTAGTTTTTGCCACCTCCGCTTCCTCTTTGTAGTTTTTGCCACCTCCGCTTCCTCTTTGTAGTTTTTGCCACCTCCGCTTCATCTTTATTGTTTTTGCCACCTCCGCTTCCTCTTTGTAGTTTTTGCCACCTCCGCTACCACTTTGTAATTTTTGCCACCTCCGCTTCCTCTTTGTTCTTTTTGCCACATCCGCTTCCTCTTTGTAGTTTTTGCCACCTCCGCTTCCTCTTTATTCTTTTTGCCACCTCCGCTTCCTCTTTGTTCTTTTTGCCACCTCCGTTTCCTCTTTGTAGTTTTTGCCTCCTCGCGTCCTCTTTATTGTTTTTGCCACCTCCGCTTCCTCTTTGTAGTTTTTGCCACCTCCGCTTCCTCTTTGTAGTTTTTGCCACCTCCGCTTCCTCTTTGTTCTTTTTGCCACCTCCGCTTCCTCTTTGTTCTTTTTGCCACCTCCGCTTCCTCTTTGTTGTTTCTGCCACCTCCGCTTCCTCTTTGTTGTTTCTGCCACCTCCGCTTTCTCTTTGTAGTTTTTGCCACCTCCGCTTCGTCTTTGTAGTTTTTGCCACCTCCGCTTCCTCTTTGTAGTTTTTGCCACCTCCGCTTCCTCTTTGTTCTTTTGCCACCTCCGCTTCCTCTTTGTTCCTTTTGCCACCTCCGCTTCCTCTTTGTTTTTTTGCCACCTCCGCTTCCTCTTTGTTCTTTTTGCCACCTCCGCTTCCTCTTTGTTCTTTTTGCCACCTCCGCTTCCTCTTTGTTTTTTTGCCACCTCCGCTTCCTCTTTGTTCTTTTTGCCACCTCCGCTTCCTCTTTGTTCTTTTTGCCACCTCCGCTTCCTCTTTGTTCTTTTTGCCACCTCCGCTTCCTCTTTGTTCTTTTTGCCACCTCCGCTTCCTCTTTGTATTTTTTGCCACCTCCGCTTCCTCTTTCTTGTTTTTGCCACCTCCGCTTCCTCTTTCTTGTTTTTGCCACCTCCGCTTCCTCTTTGTTCTTTTTGCCACCTCCGCTTCCTCTTTGTTCTTTTTGCCACCTCCGCTTCCTCTTTGTATTTTTTGCCACCTCCGCTTCCTCTTTCTTGTTTTTGCCACCTCCGCTTCCTCTTTCTTGTTTTTGCCACCTCCGCTTCCTCTTTGTAGTTTTTGCCACCTCCGCTTCCTCTTTGTAGTTTTTGCCACCTCCGCTTCCTCTTTGTAGTTTTTGCCACCTCCGCTTCCTCTTTGTAGTTTTTGCCACCTCCGCTTCCTCTTTGTAGTTTTTGCCACCTCCGCTTCCTCTTTGTAGTTTTTGCCACCTCCGCTTCCTCTTTGTAGTTTTTGCCACCTCCGCTTCCTCGTTGTTGTTTTTGCCACCTCCGCTTCCTCGTTGTAGTTTTTGCCACCTCCGCTTCCTCTTTGTTCTTTTTGCCACCTCCGCTTCTTCGTTGTAG
Organism: Melopsittacus undulatus; assembly: GCF_012275295.1. Taxonomy (NCBI): domain Eukaryota; kingdom Metazoa; phylum Chordata; class Aves; order Psittaciformes; family Psittaculidae; genus Melopsittacus; species Melopsittacus undulatus. The sequence goes on from NC_047527.1 coordinate 147,941,911, forward strand.
TTTTTGCCACCTCCGCTTCCTCTTTGTAGTTTTTGCCACCTCCGCTTCCTCTTTGTAGTTTTTGCCACCTCCGCTTCCTGTTTGTTCTTTTTGCCACCTCCGCTTCCTCTTTGTAGTTTTTGCCACCTCCGCTTCCTCTTTGTAGTTTTTGCCACCTCCGCTTCCTCTTTGTAGTTTTTGCCACCTCCGCTTCCTCTTTGTTGTTTTTGCCACCTCCGCTTCCTCTTTGTAGTTTTTGCCACCTCCGCTTCGTCTTTGTAGTTTTTGCCACCTCCGCTTCCTCTTTGTAGTTTTTGCCACCTCCGCTTCCTCTTTGTTCTTTTTGCCACCTCCGCTTCCGCTTTGTAGTTTTTGCCACCTCCGCTTCCTCTTTGTTGTTTTTGCCACCTCCGCTTCCTCTTTGTTCTTTTTGCCACCTCCGCTTCCTCTTTGTAGTTTTTGCCACCTCCGCTTCCTCTTTGTTCTTTTTGCCACCTCCGCTTCCTCTTTGTTCTTTTTGCCACCTCCGCTTCCTCTTTGTAGTTTTTGCCACCTCCGCTTCCTCTTTGTTGTTTCTGCCACTTCCGCTTCCTCTTTGTAGTTTTTGCCACCTCCGCTTCCTCTTTGTAGTTTTTGCCACCTCCGCTTCCTCTTTATTGTTTTTGCCACCTCCGCTTCCTCTTTATTGTTTTTGCCACCTCCGCTTCCTCTTTGTAGTTTTTGCCACCTCCGCTTCCTCTTTGTAGTTTTTGCCACCTCCGCTTCCTCTTTGTTCTTTTTGCCACCTCCGCTTCCTCTTTGTAGTTTTTGCCACCTCCGCTTCCTCTTTGTTCTTTTTGCCACCTCCGCTTCCTCTTTGTTCTTTTTTCCACCTCCGCTTCCTCTTTGTTCTTTTTGCCACCTCCGCTTCCTCTTTGTTCTTTTTGCCACCTCCGCTTCCTCTTTGTTTTTTTGCCACCTCCGCTTCCTCTTTGTTCTTTTTGCCACCTCCGCTTCCTCTTTGTTCTTTTTGCCACCTCCGCTTCCTCTTTGTAGTTTTTGCCACCTCCGCTTCCTCTTTGTTGTTTTTGCCACCTCCGCTTCCTCTTTGTAGTTTTTGCCACCTCTGCTTCCTCTTTGTTGTTTTTGCCACCTCCGCTTCCTCTTTGTAGTTTTTGCCACCTCCGCTTCCTCTTTGTTCTTTTTGCCACCTCTGCTTCCTCTTTGTTGTTTTTGCCACCTCCGCTTCCTCTTTGTTGTTTTTGCCACCTCCGCTTCCTCTTTGTAGTTTTTGCCACCTCCGCTTCCTCTTTGTTCTTTTTGCCACCTCCGCTTCCTCTTTGTTCTTTTTGCCACCTCCGCTTCCTCTTTGTTTTTTTGTCACCTCCGCTTCCTCTTTGTTCTTTTTGCCACCTCCGCTTCCTCTTTGTAGTTTTTGCCACCTCCGCTTCCTCTTTGTAGTTTTTGCCACCTCCGCTTCCTCTTTGTAGTTTTTGCCACCTCCGCTTCATCTTTATTGTTTTTGCCACCTCCGCTTCCTCTTTGTAGTTTTTGCCACCTCCGCTACCACTTTGTAATTTTTGCCACCTCCGCTTCCTCTTTGTTCTTTTTGCCACCTCCGCTTCCTCTTTGTAGTTTTTGCCACCTCCGCTTCCTCTTTATTCTTTTTGCCACCTCCGCTTCCTCTTTGTTCTTTTTGCCACCTCTGCTTCCTCTTTGTAGTTTTTGCCTCCTCGCGTCCTCTTTATTGTTTTTGCCACCTCCGCTTCCTCTTTGTAGTTTTGCCACCTCCGCTTCCTCTTTGTAGTTTTTGCCACCTCCGCTTCCTCTTTGTAGTTTTTGCCACCTCCGCTTCCTCTTTGTTCTTTTTGCCACCTCCGCTTCCTCTTTGTTCTTTTTGCCACCTCCGCTTCCTCTTTGTTGTTTCTGCCACCTCCGCTTCCTCTTTGTTGTTTCTGCCACCTCCGCTTTCTCTTTGTAGTTTTTGCCACCTCCGCTTCCTCTTTGTAGTTTTTGCCACCTCCGCTTCCTCTTTGTTCTTTTTGCCACCTCCGCTTCCTCTTTGTTCTTTTTGCCACCTCCGCTTCCTCTTTGTTCTTTTTGCCACCTCCGCTTCCTCTTTGTTCTTTTTGCCACCTCCGCTTCCTCTTTCTTGTTTTTGCCACCTCCGCTTCCTCTTTCTTGTTTTTGCCACCTCCGCTTCCTCTTTGTAGTTTTTGCCACCTCCGCTTCCTCTTTGTAGTTTTTGCCATCTCCGCTTCCTCTTTGTAGTTTTTGCCACCTCCGCTTCCTCTTTGTAGTTTTTGCCACCTCCGCTTCCTCTTTATTGTTTTTGCCACCTCCGCTTCCTCTTTGTAGTTTTTGCCACCTCCGCTTCCTCGTTGTTGTTTTTGCCACCTCCGCTTCCTCGTTGTAGTTTTTGCCACCTCCGCTTCCTCTTTGTTCTTTTTGCCACCTCCGCTTCCTCTTTGTAGTTTTTGCCACCTCCGCTTCCTCTTTGTTGTTTTTGCCACCTCCGCTTCCTCTTTGTAGTTTTTGCCACCTCCGCTTCCTCTTTATTGTTTTTGCCACCTCCGCTTCCTCTTTGTAGTTTTTGCCACCTCCGCTTCCAGTTTGTAATTTTTGCCACCTCCGCTTCCTCTTTGTAGTTTTTGCCACCTCCGCTTCCTCTTTGTAGTTTTTTGCCACCTCCGCTTCCTCTTTGTTGTTTTTGCCACCTCCGCTTCCTCTTTGTAGTTTTTGCCACCTCCGCTTCCTCTTTGTAGTTTTTGCCACCTCCGCTTCCTCTTTGTTCTTTTTTGCCACCTCCGCTTCCTCTTTGTAGTTTTTGCCACCTCCGCTTCCTCTTTGTAGTTTTTGCCACCTCCGCTTCCTCTTTGTAGTTTTTGCCACCTCCGCTTCCTCTTTGTAGTTTTTGCCACCTCCGCTTCCTCTTTGTAGTTTTTGCCACCTCCGCTTCCTCTTTGTTCTTTTTGCCACCTCCGCTTCCTCTTTGTAGTTTTTGCCACCTCCGCTTCCTCTTTATTGTTTTTCCCACCTCCGCTTCCTCTTTGTTGTTTTTGCCACCTCCGCTTCCAGTTTGTAATTTTTGCCACCTCCGCTTCCTCTTTGTAGTTTCTGCCACCTCCGCTTCCTCTTTGTTGTTTCTGCCACCTCCGCTTCCTCTTTGTTCTTTTTGCCACCTCCGCTTCCTCTTTGTAGTTTTTGCCACCTCCGCTTCCTCTTTGTAGTTTTTGCCACCTCCGCTTCCTCTTTGTAGTTTTTGCCACCTCCGCTTCCTCTTTGTTCTTTTTGCCACCTCCGCTTCCTCTTTGTAGTTTTTTGCCACCTCCGCTTCCTCTTTGTTCTTTTTGCCACCTCCGCTTACTCTTTGTAGTTTTTTGCCACCTCCGCTTCCTCTTTGTTGTTTTTGCCACCTCCGCTTCCTCTTTGTTGTTTTTGCCACCTCCGCTTCGTCTTTGTAGTTTTTGCCACCTCCGCTTCCTCTTTGTAGTTTTTGCCACCTCCGCTTCCTCTTTGTTCTTTTTGCCACCTCCGCTTCTTCTTTGTTCTTTTTGCCACCTCCGCTTCCTCTTTGTTGTTTTTGCCACCACCGCTTCCTCTTTGTAGTTTTTGCCACCTCCCCTTCCTCTTTGTTCTTTTTGCCACCTTCGCTTCCTCTTTGTAGTTTTTGCCACCTCCGCTTCCTCTTTGTTCTTTTTGCCACCTCCGCTTCCTCTTTGTAGTTTTTGCCACCTCCGCTTCCTCTTGTAGTTTTTGCCACCTCCGCTTCCTCTTTGTTGTTTTTGCCACCTCCGCTTCCTCTTTGTAGTTTTTGCCACCTCCGCTTCCTCTTTGTAGTTTTTGCCTCCTCGCGTCCTCTTTATTGTTTTTGCCACCTCCGCTTCCTCTTTGTTCTTTTTGCCACCTCCGCTTCCTCTTTGTTGTTTTTGCCACCTCCGCTTCCTCTTTGTTCTTTTTGCCACCATCCGCTTCCTCTTTGTAGTTTTTGCCTCCTCCGCTTCCTCTTTGTAGTTTTTGCCACCTCCGCTTCCTCTTTGTTCTTTTTGCCACCTCCGCTTCCTCTTTGTTGTTTTTTGCCACCTCCGCTTCAAGTTTGTAATTTTTGCCACCTCCGCTTCCTCTTTGTAGTTTCTGCCACCTCCGCTTCCTCTTTGTTGTTTCTGCCACCTCCCGCTTCCTCTTTGTTCTTTTTGCCACCTCCGCTTCCTCTTTGTATTTTTTGCCACCTCCGCTTCCTCTTTGTAGTTTTTGCCAACTCCGCTTCCTCTTTTTCTTTTTGCCACCTCCGCTTCCTCTTTGTAGTTTTTGCCACCTCCGCTTCCTCTTTGTAGTTTTTGCCACCTCCGCTTCCTCTTTGTAGTTTTTGCCACCTCCGCTTCCTCTTTGTTGTTTTTGCCACCTCCGCTTCCTCTTTGTTGTTTTTGCCACCTCCGCTTCGTCTTTGTAGTTTTTGCCACCTCCGCTTCCTCTTTGTAGTTTTTGCCACCTCCGCTTCCTCTTTGTTCTTTTTGCCACCTCCGCTTCCTCTTTGTTTTTTTGCCACCTCCGCTTCCTCTTTGTTCTTTTTGCCACCTCCGCTTCCTCTTTGTAGTTTTTGCCACCTCCGCTTCCTCTTTGTAGTTTTTGCCACCTCCGCTTCCTCTTTGTTGTTTTTGCCACCTCCGCTTCCTCTTTGTTGTTTTTTGCCACCTCCGCTTCCTCTTTGTAGTTTTTGCCACCTCCGCTTCCTCTTTCTTGTTTTTGCCACCTCCGCTTCCTCTTTGTAGTTTTTGCCACGTCCGCTTCCAGTTTGTAATTTTTGCCACCTCCGCTTCCTCTTTGTAGTTTTTGCCACCTCCCTTTCCTCTTTGTAGTTTTTGCCACCTCCGCTTCCTCTTTGTAGTTTTTGCCACCTCCGCTTCCTCTTTGTTCTTTTTGCCACCTCCGCTTCCTCTTTGTAGTTTTTGCCACCTCCGCTTCCTCTTTGTAGTTTTTGCCACCTCCGCTTCCTCTTTGTAGTTTTTGCCACCTCCGCTTCCTCTTTGTAGTTTTTTCCCACCTCCGCTTCCTCTTTGTAGTTTTTGCCACCTCCGCTTCCTCTTTGTTGTTTTTGCCACCTCCGCTTCCTCTTTGTTGTTTTTGCCACCTCCGCTTCCTCTTTGTAGTTTTTGCCACCTCTGCTTCCTCTTTGTAGTTTTTGCCACCTCCGCTTCCTCTTTGTAGTTTTTGCCACCTCCGCTTCCTCTTTGTTCTTTTTGCCACCTCCGCTTCCTCTTTGTAGTTTTTGCCACCTCCGCTTCCTCTTTGTAGTTTTTGCCACCTCCGCTTCCTCTTTGTTCTTTTTGCCACCTCCGCTTCCTCTTTGTTGTTTTTGCCACCTCCGCTTCCTCTTTGTAGTTTTTGCCACCATCCGCTTCCTCTTTGTAGTTTCTGCCACCTCCGCTTCCTCTTTGTTGTTTCTGCCACCTCCGCTTCCTCTTTGTTCTTTTTGCCACCTCCGCTTCCTCTTTGTAGTTTTTGCCACCTCCGCTTCCTCTTTGTAGTTTTTGCCACCTCCGCTTCCTCTTTGTTCTTTTTGCCACCTCCGCTTCCTCGTTGTAGTTTTTGCCACCTCCGCTTCCTCTTTGTAGTTTTTGCCACCTCCGCTTCCTCTTTGTAGTTTTTGCCACCTCCGCTTCCTCTTTGTTGTTTTTGCCACCTCCGCTTCCTCTTTGTGTGTTTTTGCCACCTCCGCTTCGTCTTTGTAGTTTTTGCCACCTCCGCTTCCTCTTTGTAGTTTTTGCCACCTCCGCTTCCTCTTTGTTTTTTTTTGCCACCTCCGCTTCCTCTTTGTTTTTTTGCCACCTCCGCTTCCTCTTTGTTCTTTTTGCCACCTCCGCTTCCTCTTTGTAGTTTTTGCCACCTCCGCTTCCTCTTTGTAGTTTTGCCACCTCCGCTTCCTCTTTGTAGTTTTTGCCACCTCCGCTTCCTCTTTGTAGTTTTTGCCACCTCCGCTTCCTCTTTGTAGTTTTTTGCCACCTCCGCTTCCTCTTTGTTGTTTTTGCCACCTCCGCTTCCTCTTTGTAGTTTTTGCCACCTCCGCTTCCTCTTTGTTCTTTTTGCCACCTCCGCTTCCTCTTTGTTCTTTTTGCCACCTCCGCTTCCTCTTTGTAGTTTTGCCACCTCCGCTTCCTCTTTGTAGTTTTTGCCACCTCCGCTTCCTCTTTTTCTTTTTGCCACCTCCGCTTCCTCTTTGTAGTTTTTGCCACCTCCGCTTCCTCTTTGTAGTTTTTTGCCACCTCCGCTTCCAGTTTGTAATTTTTGCCACCTCCGCTTCCTCTTTGTAGTTTTCTGCCACCTCCGCTTCCTCTTTGTTGTTTCTGCCACCTCCGCTTCCTCTTTGTTCTTTTTGCCACCTCCGCTTCCTCTTTGTAGTTTTTGCCACCTCCGCTTCCTCTTTGTAGTTTTTGCCACCTCCGCTTCCTCTTTTTCTTTTTGCCACCTCCAGCTTCCTCTTTGTAGTTTTTGCCACCTCCGCTTCCTCTTTGTAGTTTTTGCCACCTCCGCTTCCTCTTTGTAGTTTTTGCCACCTCCGCTTCCTCTTTGTAGTTTTTGCCACCTCCGCTTCCTCTTTGTAGTTTTTGCCACCTCCGCTTCCTCTTTGTAGTTTTTGCCACCTCCGCTTCCTCTTTGTAGTTTTTGCCACCTCCGCTTCCTCTTTGTAGTTTTTGCCACCTCCGCTTCCTCGTTGTTGTTTTTGCCACCTCCGCTTCCTCGTTGTAGTTTTGCCACCTCCGCTTCCTCTTTGTTCTTTTTGCCACCTCCGCTTCCTCGTTGTAGTTTTTGCCACCTCCGCTTCCTCTTTGTAGTTTTTGCCACCTCCGCTTCCTCTTTGTAGTTTTTGCCACCTCCGCTTCCTGTTTGTTCTTTTTGCCACCTCCGCTTCCTCTTTGTAGTTTTTGCCACCTCCGCTTCCTCTTTGTAGTTTTTGCCACCTCCGCTTCCTCTTTGTAGTTTTTGCCACCTCCGCTTCCTCTTTGTTGTTTTTGCCACCTCCGCTTCCTCTTTGTAGTTTTTGCCACCTCCGCTTCGTCTTTGTAGTTTTTTGCCACCTCCGCTTCCTCTTTGTAGTTTTTGCCACCTCCGCTTCCTCTTTGTTCTTTTGCCACCTCCGCTTCCGCGTTGTAGTTTTTGCCACCTCCGCTTCCTCTTTGTTGTTTTTGCCACCTCCGCTTTCCTCTTTGTTCTTTTTGCCACCTCCGCTTCCTCTTTGTAGTTTTTGCCACCTCCGCTTCCTCTTTGTTCTTTTTGCCACCTCCGCTTCCTCTTTGTTCTTTTTGCCACCTCCGCTTCCTCTTTGTAGTTTTTTGCCACCTCCGCTTCCTCTTTGTTGTTTCTGCCACTTCCGCTTCCTCTTTGTAGTTTTGCCACCTCCGCTTCCTCTTTGTAGTTTTTGCCACCTCCGCTTCCTCTTTATTGTTTTTGCCACCTCCGCTTCCTCTTTATTGTTTTTGCCACCTCCGCTTCCTCTGTGTAGTTTTTGCCACCTCCGCTTCCTCTTTGTAGTTTTTTGCACCTCCGCTTCCTCTTTGTTCTTTTTGCCACCTCCGCTTCCTCTTTGTAGTTTTTGCCACCTCCGCTTCCTCTTGTTCTTTTTGCCACCTCCGCTTCCTCTTTGTTCTTTTTTCCACCTCCGCTTCCTCTTTGTTCTTTTTTGCCACCTCCGCTTCCTCTTTGTTCTTTTTGCCACCTCCGCTTCCTCTTTGTTCTTTTGCCACCTCCGCTTCCTCCTTGTTCTTTTTGCCACCTCCGCTTCCTCTTTGTTCTTTTGCCACCTCCGCTTCCTCTTTTGTAGTTTTTGCCACCTCCGCTTCCTCTTTGTATGTTTTTGCCACCTCCGCTTCCTCTTTGTAGTTTTTGCCACCTCTGCTTCCTCTTTGTTGTTTTTGCCACCTCCGCTTCCTCTTTGTAGTTTTTGCCACCTCCGCTTCCTCTTTGTTCTTTTTGCCACCTCTGCTTCCTCTTGTTGTTTTTGCCACCTCCGCTTCCTCTTTGTGTTTTTGCCACCTCCGCTTCCTCTTTGTAGTTTTGCCACCTCCGCTTCCTCTTTGTTCTTTTTGCCACCTCCGCTTCCTCTTTGTTCTTTTTGCCACCTCCGCTTCCTCTTTGTTTTTTTGTCACCTCCGCTTCCTCTTTGTTCTTTTTGCCACCTCCGCTTCCTCTTTGTAGTTTTTGCCACCTCCGCTTCCTCTTTGTAGTTTTGCCACCTCCGCTTCCTCTTTGTAGTTTTTTGCCACCTCCGCTTCATCTTGTAGTTTTTTGCCACCTCCGCCTTCCTCTTGTTATTTTGCCACCTCCCTTCCTCTTTGTTAGTTTTTGCCACCTCCGCTACCACTTTGTAATTTTTTTGCCACCTCCGCTTCCTCTTTGTTCTTTTTGCCACCTCCGCTTCCTCTTTTGTAGTTTTTGCCACCTCGCTTCCTCTTTATTCTTTTTGCCACCTCCGCTTCTCTTTGTTCTTTTTGCCACCTCTGCTTCCTCTGTGTGTTTTTTGCTCCTCGCGTCCTCTTTATGTTTTTTGCCACCTGCCGCTTCCTCTTTGTAGTTTTTGCCACCTCCGCTTCCTCTTTGTAGTTTTTGCCACCTCCGCTTCCTCTTTGTAGTTTTTGCCACCTCCGCTTCCTCTTGTTTCTTTTTGCCACCTCCGCTTCCTCTTTGTTCTTTTTGCCACCTCCGCTTCCCTTTGTATGTTTCTGCCACCTCCGCTTCCTCTTTGTTCGTTTCTGCCACCTCCGCTTTCCTCTTTGTAGTTTTTGCCACCTTCCGCTTCCTCTTTGTAGTTTTTGCCACCTCCGCTTCCTCTTTGTTCTTTTTGCCACCTCCGCTTCCTCTTAGTAGTTTTTGCCACCTCCGCTTCCTCTTTGTTCTTTTTGCCACCTCAGCTTCCTCTTTGTCTTTTTTGCCACCTCCGCTTCCTCTTCTGTAGTTTTTTGCCACCTCCGCTTCCTCTTTAGTTGTTTTTGCCACCTCCGCTTCCTCTTTGTAGTTTTTTGCCACCTCCGCTTCCTCTTTGGTTCTTTTTGCCATCCTCCGCTTCCTCTTGTATTTTTTGCCACCTCCGCTTCCTCTTTGTAGTTTTTGCCACCTCCGCTTCCTCTTTATTGTTTTTGCCACCTCCGCTTCCTCTTTGTAGTTTTGCCACCTCCGCTTCCTCGTTGGTTTTTTGCCACCTCCGCTTCCTCTTTGTTTCTTTTTGCCACCTCCGCTTCCTCTTTGTTCTTTTTGCCACCTCCGCTTCCTCTTTGTTAGTTTTGCCACCTCCGCTTCCTCTTTGTAGTTTTTGCCACCTCCGCTTCCTCTTTGTTAGTTTTTGCCACCTCCGCTTCCTCTTTGTTGTTTTTGCCACCTCCGATTCCTCATTTCTTGTTTTTGCCACCTCCGCTCCTCTTGTGTTTTTTGCCACTCCGCTTCCTCTTTGGTAGTTTTGCCACCTCCGCTTCCTCTTTGTAGTTTTTGCCACCTCCGCTTCCTCTTTGTAGTTTTGCCACCTCCGCTTCCTCTTTGTAGTTTTTGCCACCTCCGCTTCCTCTTTGTAGTTTTTTGCCACCTACCTTCCTCGTTGGTGTTTTGTGGCCCACCTCCGCTTCCCTCGTGTAGTTTTTGCCACCTCCGCTTCCTCTTTGTTCTTTTGCCACCTCCGCTTCCTCTTTGTAGTTTTGCCACCTCCGCTTCCTCTTTGTAGTTTTTGCCACCTCCGCTTCCTCTTTGTAGTTTTTGCCACCTCCGCTTCCTCTTTGTTGTTTTTGCCACCTCCGCTTCCTCTTTGTAGTTTTTGCCACCTCCGCTTCCTCTTTAGTGTTTTTTGCCACCTCCGCTTCCTCTTTGTAGTTTTTGCCACCTCCGCTTCCTCTTTGTGTTTTTGCCACCTCCGCTTCCTCTTTGTAGTTTTTGCCACCTCCGCTTCCTCTTTGTAGTTTTTGCCACCTCCGCTTCCTCTTTGTAGTTTTTGCCACCTCCGCTTCCTCTTTTTGTTTTTGCCACCTCCGCTTCCTCTTTGTTCTTTTTGCCACCTCCGCTTCCTCTTTGTAGTTTTTGCCACCTCCGCTTCCTCTTTGTAGTTTTTGCCACCTCCGCTTCTCTTTGTAGTTTTTGCCACCTCCGCTTCCTCTTTGTAGTTTTTGCCACCTCCGCTTCCTCTTTGTAGTTTTTGCCACCTCCGCTTCCTCTTTGTATTTTTGCCACCTCCGCTTCCTCTTTGTAGTTTTTGCCACCTCCGCTTCCTCTTTGTAGTTTTGCCACCTCCGCTTCCTCTTTGTTGTTTTTGCCACCTCCGCTTCCTCTTTGTAGTTTTTGCCACCTCCGCTTCCTCTTTGTAGTTTTTTGCCACCTCCGCTTCCTCTTTGTAGTTTTTGCCACCTCCGCTTCCTCTTTGTTGTTTTTGCCACCTCCGCTTCCTCTTTGTTGTTTTTGCCACCTCCGCTTCCTCTTTGTAGTTTTTGCCACCTCCGCTTCCTCTTTGTTCTTTTTGCCACCTCCGCTTCCTCTTTGTAGTTTTTGCCACCTCCGCTTCCTCTTTGTAGTTTTTGCCACCTCCGCTTCCTCTTTGTAGTTTTTGCCACCTCCGCTTCCTCTTTGTAGTTTTTTTTGCCACCTCCGCTTCCTCTTTGTTGTTTTTGCCACCTCCGCTTCCTCTTTGTAGTTTTTTGCCACCTCCGCTTCCTCTTTGTAGTTTTGCCACCTCCGCTTCCTCTTTGTTGTTTTTGCCACCTCCGCTTCCTCTTTGTAGTTTTTGCCACCTCCGCTTCCTCTTTGTAGTTTTTGCCACCTCCGCTTCCTCTTTGTTGTTTTTGCCACCTCCGCTTCCTCTTTGTAGTTTTTGCCACCTCCGCTTCCTCTTTGTTGTTTTTGCCACCTCCGCTTTCCTCTTTGTTCTTTTTGCCACCTCCGCTTCCTCTTTGTTGTTTTTGCCACCTCCGCTTCCTTTTTGTTTTTTTGCCACCTCCGCTTCCTCTTTGTAGTTTTTTTGCCACCTCCGCTTCCTCTTTGTAGTTTTTGCCACCTCCGCTTCCTCTTTGTTCTTTTTGC